>NC_045142.1:16817739-16892235 GCF_008831285.2 Nymphaea colorata
AGTTGATGGATATTTGGCCCCACTCACAGGCATCGATGCGGCCGTGGGCTTGAGGGTAAGGGGAAAGAGGGAGCTTCTGGCTTTCTCTAAGATTGTGGGGTGACCTCCTGCTCATCTAAAATTAGAGTCCTACATATGTTATGTTATTTTTAGGAAAGGGGCCGGCACAAGTTTATTTATAAAATATTAAACTTTGCCGATTGTTATTTCATCATTCAGGCGAACAAGCTGGTACAATTCAAATAGGTTGATTCAAACCAATTTTCACAGATGAAATGAAAAAAATATATTATAAAATAGATGAAAAGAAATCCCCAAATTATAAAGAACCGCACACAAACAATAATATATAGAAGCAAAAAGAGAAGGAGAATGATGTCAAAAGATGACTACACGCTATTATAGATAGCCTGGCCGAGAGAATGGCCACGAACAAACAAATGGTCGACCGCTCTTTTAGGGGGCATTTGATGGTTTGGAATTTTGATTTAAGAATGAAATGCAAGTCCAACTTCAACTCAAACATGAAACCTTTTACAGTCTTGAGAGTGGATAAACATCACTCAACGCAAGAGCGGTCAACTCAAAACAGCCATGTAACGCCAGCCAATTACTGCTAATATATATATATATATATATATATATATATATATATATATATCTGGCCATATACATTCACCCACTTAACGGTTGAGAGAAAGGTGAAGAAAAAAAAGTATAAACTAATACTAGATGACAAAAATACCACTACTTTTTTTTCTTTAGTTTTCTCTCGTCTATTCATTATAATGAATCAAATAGTCCTTATGAACGAGTAGAGTTACATTGAATAATCAGAGTCACCATTTAATTTTTTGCTATATATATAAAAATATAAAAGAGGCATATGATATGGCCAAAATGGACATAGCATACCTGCAACCCTCACTGCATGAGCCTCTGCCCCATGAACTATCACCAGATGAGAGCCCATAATATCGTGGGGTGGAAAGACATTTGTATATATATATGTATGAGAGAGATCGTGTGGGAGAAAGATTTTCCAATCACTTCAAGGTTCACGGTTTAAGGAGGTCAATGGACAGGTTTTGGAGCAGGGACTACCATGCGTTACAGGGACAGAGCCAAAAAAATTTCATGAGAAGGGCCGAATTAATGTTTCTAAATTTTGACTACATCAAAATATCATTTTTCAAAATTTTATATAGGACAAGTGAAATTTACTAAAATTTACATATAATTTTTTTTAAAAAAAATTGAGGTGGGCCAGGGCCATGCGAGCCTCCCTTGGCTCCACCCCTGATGCCTAAAAAAAATTTTCAAACACCACTAGGACAATCTCTTTTCCAACGTATACAACAGTTATTGTGGTCACCTTAAGTAATACGTTAAAGTGTCTGCAGCCTTCCTTTTGTGTTTGAAAGTCTTCAAATGTTTGTGATTGTTATACCTAAGCTTAACAATTGGAAGATGCTACCACTTTTCTCCATTGTGATGGTTACTGGTTACACAAAGGAATACGTAACTCAGTTCAGCCACATGTCTTTTTTTTTTTTTGCAGAATTTTCAAATCCAAATGCTTCCCTTCATCAGCGGCCACCATAACTATGACTTCCGTTATAAATATCAACACATTTATCCTTAGTACAGCAACCTTTTAGTCCTCACCATGGCAACCTTCTTCTCCCCCTTAGCATTCAGCCTCCTCCTGCAGCTGCTCCTACTTGCAATACTGCCTAACCCTACCACAATCTTCGCTTCCAAACCTCTCGGCTTCTCTATAGACCTCATTCATCGAGACTCATCCCTGTCACCTCTCTATGACATTTCATCCACTCTAGCTCAACGAGCTGAGCAGGCGGCTCTGCGCTTCATGTTGCTCCCGCAGCATTGCTTCATGGTTTGCCAATACCACCAGCATGATCTCCAGCCCAGTGATGGCTGGTCCCGGTGAGCTTCTCATGAAACTCTCGCTAGGTACCCCATCCAGCCTGTACTGGGCCATTATAGGCACTGGTAGTAACCTCATATGGACAACATGCCACCATTGTGACAACTGGCATGTCAAAACACCAATGTTTGATACACTTCAGTCGTCCACCTACAAGAACAGAGATGCTCCACCAGCTTCTGCACGGAACTGCATGTCCATCGTTGCACCAGCGACCAAACTTTGCTGGTTCAGATATTCCTATAGAAACATTTCCAAGTATAAAGAGTCCTAGCCTCCGAGAAGCGCTTGTTTGACAATGGTGCCAACACCATCAAGCATGAAGGAATTGTCTTTGGTTGCGTTCATCGTGAAGATAATCCTGATTTTTCCCTGCGTAAAGTTCCAGGCCTTGTTGGCCTTGGCCGTGGTCCTCTCTCTCTTGTTAAACAGATCGGCTCTTCCATTGATGACAAATTTGCTTACTGTCTTCCTCCATATAGAAATGAAAACAGTTCCGTGGGACAGCTCAAATTCGGCGACAATGCAGACTTTTCAGGCACAGAAGAGGTTCAAGAGACGCCAATGGAATCAGATGGTGGTGAAGGCAGCTTTTATGTGCTCATCCTGACAACATAAGTGTCGGGAACAGCAGACTCAACATACAATTTGCTGGTGCACAGACGACTGCATTGTTGGGAGATGCCAGATCAATCATATAGACTTGGGTACCAGCCTGACTTTTCTTGCCAAAGATGTCTATGGTCAAGTGGCAAATGCAGTGGCCAATGTCATAAACCGTGAGCGCTTCTATCCTCCTGAGCAAGATTTGCTGTGTTACCATGTAGGGAACAATGGTGATCCATATGAAGGTTGCCGGAGATGACCTTTCATTTCGCTAGTGCAGACTGGAGGAAGCTGCCACCTTCAAATATCTTTGGAATGTTTAGAAGTGGAATCGTCTGCTTAGCGATTAAAGATGGAGAGATGCCCATCTGTGGGAATATTGCGCAGCAGAACATGCATGTCAAGTATGATCTGGGCTACAGACTGCTTTCTTTTGCACCAACTGAAAGTCCAACACATAGAAATGAATTGTTTACCGTAGGAACAAAAGTTATAGACTTTTGTCACCTATAAGTAAGGGTTTTATTTGGTCATAATTGTGTGTTTTTGGTTATTGCACGTTCAACTCTCTCCCTCCCCTCCTCGCGGATCTAAAAGTTAGAATCTTAAAAATGACACATTTTGTATATCTTTCATTAACTTTTCTCTTAGTCTGACCACATTTGATCATTTTGAGGTTTTTTTCTGTGTGAAACTGACAAGTCTAAAATAATGCCATGTTAATTCTTTTCAAATACGAGGTTGATGTTTTATTTTATTTGACTTCAAAGGTGGTGTTGCAAGGAACAATAGGGGGCATCTTAGATTAACTTGAAAGGGCAGTGCAGATACATATAAGGTAGTTTGGCGGTATTTGCTACACTTTTTTACACATGAGTCCTAATTTTACATTTGGTTTCTTCAGAGTTATCAAAGACTCAAAGGTGACATATTATTTGAAGTGATAATGTCAAACACATTTACATTAGTTCTCTATTTATTTATGCATTACATATAGCTATTTATCTATGTATTTATATCTAACTTTTAATGCATGTTTATTTATATTTTTATACACATGCTATCTTGCATATGCTGTGGTGGTCATCCTCCATAATGTCTCTACCATCTTTTATGAGTCACTTTTCTAATAGTGTGTCTTGTAAGTAATAGCTAAGTCAAAGAGAATATCAAGTGTTTTTAGTAGGTGCAGCTACAAAGCATTCTACATTTCAAGCATGCATTTTTACCATAGCTTCTGCCCATTTTGTTTTGGATATTCTTTTGTTGATTAATTCCTCTGGGTCTTTGAAAATGGGTGCAGTAGATTGTGGCTAACCTATGTAATCTTATAACTCTCTCTAACGATCTATATTCAGCCATTCAATATGGTTTCAAATCTGATATTTGGTCTCTTCTCTCTCTCGTTTTTTCCGTGATGGCCAATATTTTTGTATGATAATTGTACTAATTTTTTTAGTATAAGTTTTGGATATGGTTTGCAAATTTCTTATATGAGATGGCTGCTCATCGTCCAGCATTCAAAGCTTTTGTAAGACCTACTTTCTTTGATCCATTCCATATACTTGTATTTATGAATACATTTATTTGGAAATCAATACAATCTACTTATTTATGAAGAATTTTATGACTTTGTAGTTTTTGATACGCCACTTTATACTGAACAACTTCAAGGCCGTCCTCCCGCAACACATGGGTAAGATGATTATTCAGTCTCATTACTATGTAGCACTGGTATGGATGTAAGAATTCCTCTTTGCTGATGTCCATGCCCTAATTGCTGCTCATGGAGCGTCCAAGATCTTTTGGGCTTATAGCCTTTATACTGTCTATTGCCTTCTTGCTATTTTTAGTAACCT
This sequence comes from Nymphaea colorata, assembly GCF_008831285.2. Taxonomy (NCBI): domain Eukaryota; kingdom Viridiplantae; phylum Streptophyta; class Magnoliopsida; order Nymphaeales; family Nymphaeaceae; genus Nymphaea; species Nymphaea colorata. The sequence continues at coordinate 16,822,156 of NC_045142.1, forward strand.
TACTTGGTCTACTTAATCCTTTCTCTCGATCTTATCTTGGTATATATTCTATTGGGTTAATGCTGATTTTATTTCTAGAATGTTGTTACAGGTGGCCAATTTACTCAACAAGTAGAATGTATTGGTGAAATTATAAATATAATTCTTAAGAATGATGGCACACCTATAGCTATTGGAAATAAGTTACATGCCATAGGTGTAATCTACTTACTACTTAGTATAGTTGTTGAAACACATAGTTGCTGTTTGAGACATGGTGCATTTGCAAAGAGCTGCCTCCCTTTAATGTAACAATATATATTCTCATGATTTGATTTGTAAACTACTTTGCTTCTAATACCTTAAGACTGTAACAGTTTGAATTTCCAAATTTCCTCCTTTTCTTTGTAGTTTCATCAGTATCAAGTCAATTTTAGTAGGAACTTGCATTTTGTCCCTTGATGGCATGAAGCTGGTTTTGACTTAGTTGATCATGAGTTAATTTTTCTTCCAGAGAACATCTGAGTCATCCCATCAGGTCTGAACTAGTTATGGTCCTATCAGGCACTGCAGATGTGGATGTCAGCAAGGAGCGGAGAGTTAATCAAGATCTAGACTTGATGGGCATGATTGATTCACAGAAGCTTGTCCTTTCTAAGGTGCATGCTAGATTAGTTTCTTCCTCTTATAGACGCTTGTCCTATTGATTGAGGCTGGTTAGTTTCTTTGTGCTGAAAACTGATCTATTCTTTGATCTTGGATCTTGTTGGCAGAAGTTGATGTGGAAATCAAGAAGCTTACTGCCTGCCCAATATTGTTGAAGGAAACCCATGATTGGATTACATCAAATGCATCACATTTTCCATGGCTGGGAAGTTTAAAGTAGAACGGGAGGAATGGTGGGAACAAGTAAATTTTAACGATTCTTTCTTTTATAAATGCATTCTCAATTCAGACTTGATAGGGATGTCCAATCTGAATCTGCCGTTATCCATGTAAATTTTCAAATTTACATTGATTTGTCAAGTTTTCTCAACACGGGCACGTCATTGGATAAAAGCTCGAAATGACCAGTCCGTGCACTTCTAAAATGGTGGCAGGTGATCTGAGGCTAGCGAAATGTTTTTGGCAACACTGCAAAGGGCAAGGACGAGTATTGGTCTTTTGCAAGTTGGCAATAAACTTATTTGCAACGACAAAAGGCGTTGCCAATAGCTTGTCTTTATTGTTGTGGTTATATTTGTTTGACCAGGGACCAGATCAGGTCGAAACTCCCCCCCACCCTTCCGACCTTAAATCTATCATTTTTAATATATGTGGATTTAAGATCCATGCTACATAAATCTTTAGTTTGTTTAAGCTGAGGATCTTTTAAAGCATATCTTTTAATGCTACATCGAACTATCAAACACAACTTAAAGTACAAAAGAGGATGGAATCAATCTCTCAAACCATCCGGACATAAGTACACTACCACAATTTTCTTTGTCACTTTCGATGCAAACTCTGCTGGGAGTTAGGCTACCGTCCTTTTTAGTAGAAAGAATAAGTAATGAATCTACATCAAAGAGTAACTTTGTCAATATTACTTGAACATCCCCTTCCTGATGATCGGGGTGCTCACGCACTATTTTCTTTGTCTTTATATGTTTTTTTATCAATATTCTATTGATAATGATTTTGTTTTTTTCAACTACAGCAGTACATTATAATAACCTTTGTACTTGTGGAAAAAAACATGTATGATAACAATCACCAGGTACAAGAAAATGTGGATGAAGTTGGTGCTATGACTATCAAAACTAGAGGTAGCTAGATGACAAAATCATGAAATGTCTGATAATTAATTGATATAATTCTTTTTCTAAATCTTAAACGAAAAAAATATGGTATCAATTAAACATTGGCGTTATTTGGGTCAAATGACTGACAAATTAATAAAGTGCTTATTTGGTAATTAATGATAGCTGGGCCCAATAGCATTCGGCCGACCTTGTATTTTGCGTTAAGACAGAACCAATTAAAATTAAAATATAGAGATCTTCCCTAATGACAGAGCCTATTCTGTATAAGGTCACCCACAATTGCAGGTTCATTCAAATTCAATTGAATCATCTTGTGTGATGGTAAGTCCCATGGTGGAGCTACAAGATGGCTGGTGCCGCACAAACTTTAGTTATGTTCATGTTAATAACTTCATACATTTCAGGCAGCAACTTCTGCAGTAGAGTGGTTATTTTGTTATTTTGTATAATTAAAAACTGCTCTCAAAAGACCGTGCTCAAACAACTGGTCAACGCAAATGCACTGTGATGGTTTTTATCCACACAAAACAAAAAAATAGCAGATTTCAATTCCTTTATATATATATATATATGTATATATATGAACATATGTTGTACTTGTAAGTTTTAGTTACCAGAAATTAATTGTATCGGTTCGTCCTAATTGGATGCAAGGGCCAGTTAAGGAGAAAAATTCGGCCGACATTTCTTTGAATCCCAGGAATGACTTTTCCTAAACGATGATGACATGCTTTCAGTTTCCAGTCGACCTGGCACTATGTATGCCAGTTGAAGGACATTTGACTCAACTCACATGGGCATGGGCATTATGGAAAGCCGGATCTAAAATTAGTGTCTTATATGGTCTTATGCATGAAAAATTATGCATGTAGGTGCTTAATAACCAAAATAACATGTCTAAGTAAAAAAAAAGACTTTTAGAAGGACAAAAAAGGGTTTATGAAAAAGTAAATATTCCAAAATATACACTTCTTTATAAAAATAAAAATAAAAAATACTCCAACCCTGCACCGACATACACGATCCAATATCATTGGACATGCGTAGGGGTGTAAAAAGGGAGGCCCATGCAATCGCCAAAAAGAACTCTTGGGACTAGGAATGAGATTATTTAATAAAATATATAACTCTGCATTTCAATTATAATTTGATCAAATATCGGGCTGATAACAAAATGGTACGATTGTTCCAGCTAAGTTTTGATTCTTTTAACCTAGCAGAGGGTTCGCCACCACCAAAACTTTGTCGGTTAATAATATTTGTGGGTCTAGCATGTGAAACCAAGTCCTTCTCAACCCAATCTGGAACCTTTCACAGTCTTAAGATTGTATAAACTTCACCCAGTGTGTGACTGTTGTTAATATAAGATATTGCTAGTGGCCATACAATGCCTGCTAATAAAAAAGACTTCATCTTTTTTTCTTGAGAAAGAACACCCAACTCCTCCATGATTTGTCATCTTTTAACAGGAGAAAGTATCTGAAAATAAAGTTGGAAACAGCAGGAGCCGGGCCCCATACATCGGCCTGAACCAAGTTGAAGCAATATTGGATTTTTATTTCAGATTCAGGAAATGATTGTTCAGTCATCTTTGCGTAATTGCATGTCTCACATACTGGAAAATTGTAGACGAGCTTAAGAAACACAGCTTTGAGAATTAGATCAGACAAATGTCCCAACCTATAGTGCCATAGGAGTGATTCTTCATTCTTCTTGTCAGCTGGAAGTGCCTTGTTTGTGTTCAAGTTAATGTAGTAGATAGAGCCCATCTCTCTCATAACAATCACCAAGCCTCATCTGGGGTTTCTGGTCCAGAAGAATGACCTTCTTCTTGGAGGAAATATTGAGAAATTTCTGTAACATAGAGCTGTGCTAGATTTATTAACAATGATAAGATCTATGGAACAGATACGATCAGGATCAGTTACAAAGTACAGGGTACGGTTTCCAAAACTTGAGAAATCATTTCTCCTATCTTCTTCTATAATTCTGCCCAAATCTATCATGTAAATCAAGATCCTAAAATCAAGGATCTAAATTGTATAAAGTGACTATAAATATTTGTACTCTCTCTGTGTGGTTATAGAATAGAAGAGAGAGTGTTTGTGTGGATGTAGGCTGATTTTAGCCGAACCACGTTACACCTATGTGTCCATCTTTTGTTCTAAATTGATATAAGAGCCTGCAACTGCTTTCACCATTGTCTTCTGTATCCTTCATCTTTCTAGAGCTACGCTTCACCTGTCTAGTGGATGAGCATTGTTTGATGCTGGCACCATCATTTTCCGGCCACTCTCTCTGTTGCGTGCCCTGTTGCGTCTCCTGTTCCTCTTCCTACATCCACAGTTTTTTGCGTAACAAAGGAAACCACAGAGCAGTGTGCGAATTATCTTCTCTGGCATTCTCAAATTGAAAGTGTTATGAAAAGTTAAAATTTGATCAAGTATGTTAATGGAAAATGTTTTGCTCCACCTGAATTTCTTGATGAAGGACATACACAAGAAAATACGGCTTATGGTTTATGGTATCGTGAAGACCAACTTGCACTAAGTTGGATCAAAGTCACTATGACTCAACCAGTCATGTCACAACCGGTTCGTGTTGGCACGGCTATAGATGCTTGGTTCATCCTTGTAAAATAGTATGCCTCACAAAATAATCTTCATATTATTCAGCTGAAAAGAGAATTCCAAAACATAAAAAAGGGAGGAATGCCTATGACTGAATACCTTCAACATATTAGTTTCTGACATGATTCTCTTAGCAGAGTGCAGCACTTTGTCTCAGATACAGACCTTGTTCTCTATACCTTGAATGGACTGAATTCTGAATATGAATCTTTTATTACCATTGTTACTGCATTCAAAGATCTGCCTTCATGGTCTGAATTATATGATATGTTAATTACTCAAGAGCGACGACTTGGAATGCTTTCTTCATCCCTGATGGCTCAGGTTGAAGCCACTGCCACTACCTTTATTGCTGAACAAGGGCATGGGCATGCTTTTATTACAGACGAAGGGTGTGGGCGTGCTTTTATTACTTACCAAGGGCATGGGCATGGCAACTATAATGGTGGTAGGGGTAGAGGCCGTAATGGAGGAAGAGGAAACTATGGAAAAAATAATAATACTAACAAGTCCAGCCAAGGAGTAACTTGTCAATATTTTGGCAGAAGAAATCATACAGCTCGACAATGTTATGATATTCCAAAAGCGTTTATGCCAATGGCACTCAACATGGGAAAATCTGATAATGCATCTAGTAGCCGAGAAAATGTCAGCAATACTCAAGACTCAGCCTAGTATCCAGACACAGGTGCCTCCCACCATATGACAAATTCAGAACAAAATACGCAAGGTAAAGTTCCCTATCATGGTTTTAATTCTATTATAGTTGGCAATGGTAGTAAGATGCAAATTAAAAATATAGGGAACGTGTAACTACCTAGGAAGACGTCATCCTTTGTTTTGAAAAATGTGTTGCATGCTCCTAAAGCACACAAGAATCTTATGTCAGTAGCAAGGTTCACCAAAGACAACCAATGCTCTATTGAATTTTCCTCTAATGGTGTTATTGTTAAGAATATGCAAACGGGCAAGATTCTTCACACAGGGCCGCTTGAGAAAGGAGGACTCTATAGATCGACGAGAGAAAGGAAGGACTCTACTAGCAATCCTACCAGTATTGGAGATGACGATCAATAAAAGACTGCTAATACTTCTTTGGTTTCTCAAAATTCTTACTCAGACATTTAGTTATGGCATTTGCGTCTAGGACATGCTCACTTTCAGTTGTTAAACTCGTTGAAAGTTGCTAGTTTAATTTGTGTTGATGAAAGACATAAATTAGATTTTTGTTCTTCATGTGTGCTTGGAAAAATGCATAAAATTTATTTTCCCAAAGCTGAGTTTCAAGCAACCAAACCTCTTGAAGTGTTACATGTTGATATTAGGGGACCAGCACCATGTGCTTCATGAGAAGGGTACATGTATTATTTCTTAATGGTTGACAACTACTCTCACTTCTCATGGATCTTTCCCCTGTCAAAGAAAAGTGATACAGTTCCATGTTTTAAAACCTTTTTAAGCATAGTAAAGTGCCAACTTGAAACAAAAATTAAAATTTCCATTCATATGGGGGAGGAGAATTCATGATCAAAGAATTTAGCACATTTCTTGAAAATCAAGGAATTCGTTGATGGATAACATGCCCTTACACATCCCAGTAGAACGAGATAATAGAAAGGAAGCATAGGAATCTGGTGGAAATGGGACTCGCCATAATTATTCATGCCAATATGCCACAAAAATTTTGGTTTGATGTTTTTAAAACTGTTGTTCATCTTATTAACAGGTTGCCTATTGCAGATTTGCAAATGACGCTGTATGAGAAGCTCTTGCATGAAGTTCCCAAATATAGTCATCTAAGAACCTTTGGTTGTACCGTCTATCCATTGAATGGGCCTATACGTGCTTCAAAACTAGAAGCCAAAGCTCAAACCTGCGTCTTCATTGGGTATGGCAGCTGTCATAAAGGTTGTGTTTGTTGCAATCCAATCTCTAATCGTGTCATCATATCTAGACATGTTATTTTTTAGAATTTTTTATACTCTCATTGTGGTCCCTGTTTTACTGCCTCAAACATTTCAAGTTAGCTAAAGTCGTTGTCCAGATCTGAATATATTAAAACTAGACCTATTGATGAGCTAAAAGAGAGTTTACCTCTTATTGAGTTGCCTAGAATCATTCCTAGTTCCTCAAGTTGCTCAGCAGTTCAAACTGGTTCCAATCACTTTCATGTGCACATACCATCAATTTCAGCATACTTAGACCTTCATGGAACTAGAAACACATGTTACAGACAATTCCAGCACAAGGGTGTCACAGTGTGCTTCATATAGCTATATTATGAACATAGCACCACATTATATATATTATTTCACAAACAGCTCATGTATTACCCTAAAAATACCCATTTATTTTTCTGCACACAGGTAATTACACCTCATACATGCATATATATATTTATTTTTAGGCAATCAGAGATGTCTAAGACTAAGAGTGTTGTGTATCATTTCCGGAATATAACACTTCACACATCTATTCATATCTAGGTGCGTAAATACATGGATTCGCTACTATAACATGCATATATATATATATATATATATATATATATCTATATATATATATATATATTTACAAGCAACAAAGGTACAAGGACTACATGCTGCACTCATCGCTAAGTATTCCCATACCTTATTGCTCTATGCTGCAATCGATTCAGTCCGCCAAGAAGGATACTGTTCCAAGGTAGTGTGGTACGATTTCCTTGCAAAACTACATGTATAATTTCAGCCCCACCAAGTAGAATTCTCCTTTCTTTATATATACATATGTACCTACATATATAGATTATTTATAAAAGAAACTATATAACACTTACCAGGGTCTCTCTAACTGTACAGCCCCTGATTTTTTACTGTCAGTACCCTAGCTCCTTGGCTTTCTTGATCCTCCAAGCTGCGGATAACAGTCACTTGGACCAGTGCCTCTTTGCTCTTGATCTTCACCCCAAGATGCAGGAAAACAAGGGTTAGCTTTCACTTTTTCTTAATTTCTAACAGCTGGAACCCTTCCCCCTATGGCTGCAGCAAATGGGAACCTGAGGTATGGGGTAATAAGGCCAATACATGGCAAGCAACACCCCCAAATGATTTTTCTCAGGAAGGCTTCTCAGCTGCCCTCAATCATCTTTAGTTTCTTTTATTATTTTCAGTTACCACTTCTACCAAGGTATATATTTGGTAACTCATTCATTTCTTTCCATGGCTGCCCCCTTTATGATATAGTTCACAGTTTCAACTATTTTTATCAGTTATTGAATCTACCAATTATAGCCTATACTCTTATTAAAATTTTTGTGATAATAAAGAAAAAGAAAAATGTGGGCATTAAAGCAACCGTGCGGTTTGAGCTGGAAGTATTGGTTAGAAGGCGATCAGTTCGTAGGGATGATGTTAGCGACCATCAGTTTGTTTGATCAACTTTCAAAGGTCGCGAGTTATAATGAAAAATTTGACTTTTGGTATTGTTTTGGCTGCAAGAATGATATGTATAGAGGGATAAATTTTGATATAGAAGGCATATTTAGATGGGTGCTTTGTGATGTTAGAGGTGCTTTCCTTCCAGTTTTCACTTTTCACCTGTACAAATCACACCTTAGGCATGAAATATATTGGATCATATAGATATATAGCCCTCCACGTATGTCATTAAAATGATCTCAATGCCCACCTAAGCAAGAAATTAAGTCTAAGGTCACCTACGTTCTTTAGAGAAAGCTTCGCCATTGACCATCAGTGTCGAAAACTCAAGCCGCATCGATTGAAGAAATGGACGAGCGACATCCCATGACAATGCTGGTGGCTAAAGTGCAGTTTCTCCTCCTCCACCAACCCCCTCTCCTCTTTCTTCTTCTTCGGCCACTTGAATCTGTGGAACTGGTCAATGCCCGATATGAGACATGAGATCGAGCTGCTGCGCACTTCTGTGGATCCACAAGTATACAGTATCATAGGAAAAAAGATGAAGGTTGGATTATTTCTGAATTTTTTAATGGCATACTATGTCTATTTTACACTTTTTAATTTTTTCATAACCTTTTTTTACCCTTTTAAAATGTTCATTTTCTACTATAAACAGGGATATTTTGGTCATTATGTACCCATATACACAATTTTTTTACATATAACCTGTTTTGACAATCTGTTTCTACAGGATATATATATGTATGTATATATATAATCAATCTTCTTAGTCATCTTTTTCTTACAAGATATATCTTCTCCATATAGAGTACCTTCTTGGACCGGACACTCTCTTTTTCGCTATGACTGTTTTATTAATGCAAATCTGTTCGTGTTGGCCCATGTCCACCCGTACTCAGCTGAACGCTCTCCACTCATTGCTCTCATCATGAGCAACTGTCATCACCCTCTTTCTCTCTCTCTCGCTCTCTCAGATTTGGCCTGATTTGATTTTTTATTCTCGAACAGCTCTTAAGGTGGAAAGATTAACAGAAGTTGTGGACTGCGAAAGAGTCATGCATGGAATATTCTTCTGTCAGATTTTTCTTTCTTTGACAAGTAGCCTAAACCAGTGTTGTTAGAGGTGCACACCTGCATGAGGTCTCTGTGCATCACCTAGAAGAAAGCCTCAAAGCATCTGAGTGATGCCTCATTGACCTAATTAAGGTGTGCGGCATATAAATTTATATATATATATATATATATATATATATATATATATATATATATATATATATATATATACCTGTGTGTGTGTATATTGAAATCAGACAGCTATTTTTGTGCTTGAATGGTTATTTTGTATCATTAAAAACTGCTGTAAAAGTTGTATTCCATTATTTGAAGCCATGGTCAAGCAACTGATCGTTGCAAATACATATTTTGATGGATTCGAGGTGAAAATCACCTAGAAGACGTCGCTAGGTTGTTGCATTTGAGAACTCACGGAAAACCCGTGCTGGGGACATCCAGCAACAGCTTGATAGGGAAGAGCAGCGACCTTTTAGGGTTGACAGATTTGGAGTTTAAGAAAGCTGTGGCATATAGAGAAAAGTCGACGTCATTAATTGTTTTAGAGCTACAAAATAAATGGGACATGCAAAACATGATGTAACTTCACAAGAAATGGACAAGTATTGAGGTCTTTTCATGTATGACTATCAAAGCTAGTGCTATCTGGATAATTAAATCATGAAATATCGGGCCGAGAACGAACTGGTACAATTCAAATAGGTTGATTCAAACCAATTTTCACATGTAAAATGAAAAAAGAAAATGTAAAATAGATGACAAGAAATCACGAAAGTACAAATTAAGAACAAGAAAGAAACGACAATACATTCTTTGTCTTTCTCCTGGCCTTCCTTGTCTTCAATTTAGTTGGCCCGAGAGAATTTGATTGTTGTTGGTGGTGGCCTTGTTTGTCTTCGATTTAGTTTATGTAGTAGAGCCCATGTATCTCTTTTGTATCCATAACCAAATCCTCCTTTGGAGTTTCTGGGGAAAATAACGTGGCAATCAAGATATTTTGGTTAGTTTGCTAACCGATGGCTATTAAGAAATTTCTGTAACATAGAGCTGTGCTTGATTTGTCAACAAGAGGAAAATGTCTAATTCCTTTAAACGGAAGTTGTATCTCTCTTCTTCTCTGCTTCTTCTACTATCTTTTGTTTCGTCCTTTTTTTTAAGTTGTACTGTGGCATTCAGTACTCTTTGGATGTTTTTAGTTTCATTTAATACAAACTCTCTCTCTCTCTCTCTCTCGTGTGTGTGCATGTGCATATATACATTATATAAATAACATACCACTTACGTAAGGGACAGAAGCCGGGCCTATTAAAATTCCTTTTTTTATAATTTAGCACTATCTTAAAATATATTTAATGATAAACATACTTTAAGTTAGTTATTTTTTATTTTATTAATATACCATAATAATTGAAAAAGGAATGGCACTTGCGACATCAAAATTTTAATAGTAGAAAAAATACTTTTTTTTATAAAAGTAATTTGAACTTAAACATTGTTTAGATTAAATAGTGTTTATATTGAAGACATTAGAAGATTTATATTTTGTTCAGAACACTTTTTAACACAAATATAAGAGGTCTGTTGGTTTTTGTTTGTGATGAAAGTAGTGTGTGTGTGTGTGTGTGTGTGTGTATTGAATGGTGAACTGACTTTTTAGAGTTATCAGCCATCAAGTCATGGTTATCCGATCTAACTTGATAGATAGGAGAAAAAAAAAGAGAAAAACGTGATATGTATTTTCAAGAAATAAAGTGACAGCTCCACGCATTTTGAGTTCTTATGCACGTCTAGAGAGAGGGGGAGAAAGAGAAGGAGCCGAGAAAGCAAACAAAAGATGATTCCTTCCGGCATTAGCTAGTGACAATAGGCAACCATGAATATTCCTGAGGACCATGGTATAGGTACTGTGAATAGCTTTAAAATAGGGAAGGGAAGCTGGGATCAAGCAGGGCTTTCAGATGTGGTTCCATTAGCATATGTGTTTTCTACATGCTTTTGTGGTGACCTGCTTTGTGTTGAAGTTGGTGATATATGTGAGACACTTCCTTCATAAAAAAGGACAAAAAGTTGCCGAAAGTTGTTCTTCTGCTTGAAGAGTCATATTTAGCACATGTTGAATCATATAAATTAGACTATCAATTGCTACTGATGTAACAGATTTGGATTTTTCTTGTTGCCATGGTATTCATAATTCCTGTGTTGATAGCCACCGTATTGCCATGGGAAGCACAATCTACCAACTTCACATAAGTATTTTGATTTGAGCATTTCTATTCCACCTCTAAGTCTGCGTCGTTCCCACCTCTAAGTCTGTGTCTTTCCACCAAGACAGGAACTTTAATATCAATGATGTCATATCATGTAAATTAATGGTTTCTATTCAACAGAGTCGTTCCTCTTTTTTTTGCTACAAGTGTAAACCAGTAGCAACCTATTTCCCCATGTAACTTCTTATATAAGGTCATTTCAAACGTGCTGGCCTTAGAGAGGCTTTAGGCAACACAATCCCAATTGTAAAATAAATTTTTTGTTGACCTATTATAGCACCTTTTTGGATAGAGAGAAAGTAGGATAAAAGGAAAAGACTGGAAAGGGAAAGAAAGGATTTGGGAAGAAAATGAGAGGAAAGAAAATAGAATGAAACAAATTGTTATAAAAGCTTGTTTGAATAGAAAGAAGAAGAATGTTCAAACTATGTTTGTTTAGACTACATAAAGGAAAAGAAATAAATAATTTAAGTTGATTTACAATAATACCCCAAAGACTCTGGAACTTATTATGCAAGTAAAATATTTTTGATTCAGTTATACGGCTGGATTCCAAGGGTCGCATTTCAATCTTTAAAAACCTATTTTATATGTATATAATATATATATATATATATATATATATATATTTTTTTTTTTTTTATATATATATATATATGTTTGTTTTCCTTATATAAATTTTAAATAATTTATCACCTTAAAATCAACAATGAAAGATAAACTTTAGCAATAGAGGACTTACGAATGTAAAAGGCCAAGCAAACCAAATACATTTATGACCTCAGGGTTTATCTATGCAACCATTAACATGTGTGAAGGCCTTCATCCAAGAAATCCATTTATTTCTTGCTTCATATTAATAGGGATCCTTACATAACTTAATAAGATATAATAATGGTCTCCATAAATTTTTTCTTGCCATTCATACTTGCATCTCATCGATCATTTCCAATTTTGATCGCACATTGAAAATGTCATGCTATCGTTTAACAAGTGATGTCCAATTATTCATGCGAATGGAACTAATATATAGTGAGACCACCAGGGGCAGTGCTGGAAATTTCTGATTGAGGGGCACTCTGTTTAGTTTTAAACTTGAAGGGTCACTCATATGTAAAAGAAAAAAACAAAAGAAACAATAAAAGTCAATTATGTTTACATTTGTAAATAAGGCAAAATTTGTAGGCTGGTGTGAAAAATTGCCCACACCAGCTACAATGTTACTCTACCACTGGAGACCACCTCAAGTTACAGATTACCTCTTCATGTTTCACCACATGGCACTTGTATTTGTCACTCTTCATGCGTTAAAAATATTTGGAGATGAATATTTCAATTTGTTTGACTATCTTGGAAGGCTTGAAGTGAATTGTGGCTGCTGGAAGAAAGGAACATGCTTTTTGAGAGTGACTCTAGCACCATTAGTAGCCATTCTTTGGAATTTGCAATTTCTTTTGAATTTTGACAATGATGCTCTGAGCAGCAGTGATCATCTGAGGAATTTGATGTGAAAGGATGGAGGCCTTATTGTGGCCAACTCCTTTTGAACATTGAAGAAGTTGAGCCTGCATATGCTGGTGAGGGCATTCCACTTGAAGGGGATGAAGACAATGAAGCAAAATGAGTATGAATATTATAATGAAGATGAAGATGAATAGATAGGTTGCATATTATAAATGTTTGATAATATGACGTAAAAACAGTAAAAAGTTTATTGTAAAAGTCTTTAAGACCTCAAAATTTATCATGTTTATCATATCTTATCAATATTATGTCTGTAGATGAAGATTTGTGAATTTTTATTATGTGTGTAATATTGTGATGAGTTGTTTTATAGAGGAAACTTTTTTCTTGGTTTTATCAGAATTTATCACTATTTTTTATTTTTTAATTGCAAATGCATTACAAAAATAAATTTACAATATGTTACCATACATGCATGGGTTAGCCCGATCGATAAGTAATATGATACCGCTTTTACAATATTGTTTCTTTCTTCAAATTAAGTTTCCTACAGATTAAAGTATTGTCTTATGAGATTGAACAATGACCAGGTGGCCAAATTTAATCAACAGAATTAAGAGCCTCAAGAGAAGTTGTCTAGGGCGCTGGCAAAAAATTGAGCAGGGAAATAAAGCTGCTACTATCTGGGAGGTTGTTCCATGTGAAGAATTGACTGAGTCTGATGGGGAGGAGGAGGAAATTTGGTGCAGAAGGCAACAAATTGTAGATGCATGGGGTGATAGAAATCCAAGTTGTTTTCAAGTTGTAGTTCAAATAGAAATTATTTTTAATGATGATTAATTCTAACATTTAATTAAGAACTTTATTTTGATTTGCACACTGGGAAGGCACAAAATGACAAGAAAATGTGGATGAAGCTGGACTAGGGCAAGCTAGATGATAAAATCTTGAAGGGTCTGGTAATTATTAGCCATCATTTTCTTTCTTAATAAGACCAGAAAAAATATGTTATCAATTAAACATTTTCATGATTTGGGTCAAATGACTCATATATCCAGTGTTTCTTTGGCCAATGTTTGCCATGAGCCAGACCCAACTAGCATTCAATCGACCATATTTTTTGTGTTAAGATTGAACCGATTCAAAAAATAAGTACACTCTATAGAGATCTTCCCTTGTGTCGGGTGAGCAAGAGGGGTATTTCATCCTACCGCTCAACAAGAGGGGTATTTCATCCCTACAACCAATTCTGTGTCAAGTGTCCCACAATTGCAGGTTCATTGAAATTCAACAGAATCAGCCTCTATGATGGTAAATCCTAAATAAAATGTTCTTATTTCATTGTCAGAAAATAAATAATGAATCATGACTAGTTTACACATATAATTGAGCAAGGTCATCTGTAGACTTAGATAATGTTTGTTATTTGTTGGGTTAGGCATCTTCCCAGATAGAAAACATACTAGAAGCATCAAACAAAGCAACGCTAGTGGGAATATATATATATATATATATATATATATATATATATATGACTGTGTGTGTGTGTGTTTTGAAATTAGGCAGCTATTTCTGTGCTCGGATGGTTATTTTGTATTGTTAAAAACTGCCATAAAAGTTGGATTCCATAATTGAAAACCATGGTCAATCAATTGATCATTGCAAATGCATCTTTCGCGATGTTTTTTATCGACACCAAACAAACAAATAACCATCCAGCCGTGGAGGTTCATCTTTGGATCACTTGAATATTCAGAAATGATCACGCCAATCCATTGTTAATCAACCATTTTAAATAACCTTAAACATGTTTAAAGTATGATGACATTCCTTTATTTTCCAGTCAACCTTGTACAATAGATGGATCATATGAATATCCCATCAAAGGATGTAGGATGGCCCAGCAAAGCAAAATTACTATGATCTTTCAAAAAATTGATTCCTCATGACATGAATAATTTCACGCTAGCCCGCCAACTTGTGACCTTAACCCCTTCTTTAGTGGTAGAGCCAAGACTTTTTGGCTGAAGGGCACTATACTGATGTGGGGACTATGATGTGACAGCAACTAGGTCCAGCATCATCGCAACAATACTGATGTGGGGCAATGGTGCACAGCAACCCACACTTCACTTCAATACTTCCCTTCTTACAACATGTTCACCGCTTATTGTGGTTACCTAAGGAATATGTTAAGATGTCTCTCTTATTGATCAAAATGCTATTACTTAAAATTGCTTGGATTTTGGAGAAGGGTGCAGAAAACACAAAAAGTTGCATGCAATCCCCAGTAAATGACGCAAGAACTTGTTACATCACTAGCTGATGTCACCAGCCACCATTTGTCCCCAGGCAAAATGTTCCAATCTTGGTGTCTATTAATTATGACATAGAAAGTGGATTAATTACTGTCATTTGTATATTTAATTACCTATTTGATATCTCATGACTAGAACGAGGGGCTCCCTCGACAGTTTCAGAACGCAAAAACCTATTTGATTTCACAAGCAGTGGCTGCCGGAAGTTCATGCAGTGCAATTACATTATTATACAAGAATTTTTGTTAGGTACTGGAAAACTATATATTTTAAACTTAGAACAGGGTAACTCCTCAACTTGATTGCAAGATAAGCTAAGCAAGGTTATAATCAATCACCAAAATATGGAGTACATCACTAACTTGTGGAGTTTGGTGCTTGTTGAATGGGGAGTCTATGCTTCATGCCTTCAAACTAAGCAGAGTCCAAAAATCACCAAAATGGTTTTCAGCTAGAGATCAAGCTGAAGAAAAATAGAACCCTAAAGGGTGGCAAAGCCAAATTTCTGACTGTGGGGTAGTATTAGTTTAACTTTCAACTTTACGGTATATAAAAAATAAATAAAAAAAAAGAAGTATCAATGACTGGTACGGGAAATTGCTTACAAAATTTGCAATGCGCCTCCACTACTGTTAAGGAGTCATTTGGCAGCAGGGACACTCATACAGTTTTCATAATAAGAACAACCCCTGAATAGGTAGACAAAATGGGGGATGCTTAGCAGAAGTCTAACCGAGCGTGAGTGACTATACACAATTTCCCTGGATCTCTTTCCTCCAATGAAAAAGATTGAAAACCAGAAGGTGACAAAACAGGATACATAATAACTACGTACCATGAAGAAGAGAAAACAGATCTATTTAGATGGGTGCTTGATGTTACTTCATGCCTAAGAAGGTGCAGTCCTTCAAGTTTTCACTTTTAACCTATACAAATCAGACCTTAGGCATGCAATATATTGGATCATATAGATATGTAGCCCTCCACATACGTCATCCACAGCATCGCATCAATTGAGGAATCAACAAGTGATATCCCATGACAATGATGGTGGCCAAAGTGCAGTTTCTCCTCTCCACCGCCTGCAGACCCAAAGCCCCGATATGAGATTGAGTTGCGTGTACATCCGAACGCACAAGTATGCAGTGGAAAAAAGATGGGGTTTTTGATATGTTCAATTTCTTTATTAAAGAAATGTTTATGTTAGACTGTTTTGACATTTTCATAACCTTTTTTCTACTCTTTTAAAAAGTTTCTTTTTTATTATATTCAGAGAACAAAGATGGGGTTGGGCTACTTTTAAATTTTTTAATAAAATGATGCTTATTTCAGACTTTTGAACTCTTTCATAATATCTTTCATATACATATATATATATATATATATATATATATATATATATATATCCTCTTCTTTGAAGATATGTCTTTTCTATAATACCTTTTCTTGGACCGGATACTCTCCTTTCATTATGGCTGTTACATTAATACAAATATGTTCGTGTTGTCCCCCTAAACCTGGTAATATATGTGTCATACAAATGTAAAAAAAATTTGTGCGCTGGTTATGATGAAAATAGTCAAAATTCACACAAAAAAAATATGGGAAGACAAAAGTGGAAGCCAAAAAAAAAAAACTAAAAAGTACATACCTTTTGAAAATTATTAAAATGTCCCCTTACTCTTGGGGTATGTACGTTGGGTACCCTTAACCGGGCACTCAAGTCACTCTACACAAACTCAGCTGAACGCTCTCCACTCACTAACACTTCATGAGCAACTGTCACCACCCTTTCTCTCTCTCTCTCTCGCTTTCTGATTTAGCCTGATTTGTTTTTTTATTTTAAAACAGCTCTTAAGGATGGTGAAAAGATTAACGGACAATGTGGGCTATTAGAGAGAGAGACATGCATGGAATATTCTTGTGTCAGATTTCCATTGCATCCATGGGTCACATTTTTCTTTCTTTGACAAGTAGCCTAAACCATTGCATCTGGCGTTGTTAGCCGACGTGAGGTCTGTGTGCCTATTGTGATACTTTTCAACCCGCCTTAGTAGTACTTTAATTCTTAATACTCTCACATTCTGTTTTTCTCTTGTAAACGTTGGTTGGAATCAGCCGATTTGAATTGTAGGGGCTTGGCTTGGCTTGATCCAAAGTGTTATACAAATCGGCTAAAAGTTATTTATTTATTTATGTTTACTTATAAGAAACTCTCTTCTTCATAAAACCACCAACGTGGACATACTGTACATCGTTCAACTCGAATGTTGTTCTTGCCATGCTTTGCAGACAAGAGAAATAACACACTAGAATGTGACAGTGGCCACAAGATTCAAACCTTGAATTCCTTGGATATGAACTGCCAAGCAGCCCAGTTGCCCAATGTGCCTTGAGGCAATCAGCCAATCTTTATTCAAGTGATTCGGAATGAAGCATGATTTAGCCAGTTCATCGCCAATCACCCATTTTAAAAGACGCATATGTGCTTACGGTTTTCTTTTAGTTTCCACTTGATTTTAAATTTCATTCAGAGAAATTTACACAATATTGACAAAGTAGTTCCCATCTTGATCTCAATCTCAAACTGCGGGCCCACACGGACCATCTACAGTCCAGCATCTGTAGTTTGGCATTGTTGAGGAATCTATCAATGACATCATTGGAGTTGGTCAAAGAGGGCATCTGCAGTTTAACCCAACCTGGGGATGTCAAAGGGTTGGGTTAGGTCCAAGCAAGCTGGCTCTGACCTAAATGAATGTGGGTGAACAGGATCTGGAATAGCATTAGGCTGGAACCAGGCTTGACAAAGCCATGCTTGGGCTGACCCAAAGCCTTTATTGGCAGTCCAAGCCTGTTCTCTTTAGTTATTGGGCCAGGGCCTGACCATCAACTTCATGTTTATCTTGTACTCAACCCGATATCTATCCTAATTTGAAACTCTTCACTTTTCATTTTCTAGTTTTCTGGAAACCATTGGGAATATGTCAAGAGTTTGTATGGGACTCGACTGCTGGCATCATGCCAAAGAATGTGGAAAAAAAAAAGTATAAAGGTATGTATTTGGGCCAAGTCGAGCCCCCAATACCTGACCCAGGCCAGCTATCCCAGCGAGTTTTCTTATCTGGCCAGCAGGTCAAATGGTCCCAATTGTCCATCTGGTGCCTGGCCCAGTGCTTACCCTTAGAGTCAGTCATAGTGTTTTGGCAAAATATATACAGGACTTTTGCTACGAAGTTCCCACTGATCTTGTGTGTGTGAGAGGTTTGCCATCATTGAGAACTTGCTTGTCAGCTAATTAATATTTTTGGGTGATGCATTTGAAAGAGGCCTAGCTTAAAACCGAACATGGAATCTTTTGCACCCTTTAGATATGATAAAAGTCATTTTGTGCATGAGTTTATGGTAATCTAATTAAAATATCATTAGACGCCATACAGTGGTGCTACTTAGTCTTCACCTATAAAAATTAAAACTACTTAAGATATTACTAGTACCTTTATATGGGAGAATTATAGCATGTTGAATGCCCAGTGTTGTTAGGTAATTAAAAAGTTAAAAATCTATGGTTGAAAGAACCACAAACTGTTGTTTAAAGCATGATAAACTATTATAAAAACACACTACCACAAACCATAAACCGTTGCTAATACCCCTGCAGTGTCTATATTTTAGCAAATAATGTTTTATTTTTAGCTATATGACAATATCTAGCATCCATCAAATTTGAATCCACACACACACACATATTCAAATTTGTCATTTCTTAGATCTTGTCTTATTACTAAAAATAAAGATCGGTCGCTAAAGCATGCAGCTGTATTAGAAACAGTGTATCAAATAGTGCCTATTTATGGCACTTTTTTAATGGTTTATGGGTTTATCAGTGACATATTTTAAATCTATTAGTCGTCCAACATCCAAAAGATTAAAATGATTATATATATATATATATATATATATTTGTTATATATATATATTTGTTTACTTAATATATATTTATCTGTATTTATAATTATATTAATCACTAGGAACCTTATTTTCCTAAGGAGTATGTTAACTTGTCAACCTTATTCCTTCAACTCTTCATCGAGGTTCTTCGTTCTTGAAAACGGTAATATTCAAAAAAATATTGTTCTTACCACTTTTGTCTATATTGCTAAAAATATCAAGGACCACAAAAGTGCATGGGAGCCCCAACCCTGTGATGTATACCTTGTCCCTTCAATGGGGGCCCGAAATGCTGCACATTCCTTGACGAGGAACCGTTCTGATGCAATCGGGCTGGGTTTCTCCTTCCATTAATGATCAAAAGTAATATAAAGAAAAAAAAATTAACAGAAAAAACACAATTAAGAACTGGCCTCTAACTAAGCCTCAACACTCTCTTGCTCACTCAGCAAACTTTCCATGGTCAGGGTCAGCACTTTTCAGGATTTGTCTGACATGAATCAGTGACCTTCAGATCATTAATGTTGGATTTTCTTTTGTTTTTGTTTTTTTGACTTAATCAACGACAAAGGAGTTTCCAAAGGAGATTGCCTCCAAAGAAAAGTGGTCTTTAACCACGGAATACCTTCTCCCTATTGAGCCTACCAACGAACCAGAGTCACTCTCTCAGTTCCTTGACACGAGAACTAAGAGCATGACAGTTTGTGATTAGAGTAACATGACAGTCTTTAGGAATCCTCTCTACAAGAACATAGTCCATAGTTCTGATCATGTTTGAGAAGAGAAACCTTTGTACCATAGTAAACCAGCCACTTTATAAACATTTGCAACACATGTAGTGACCACTTTCAGCCCCCACTCATCTTTACTCTCACAATGCCAAAAATGACTAAAAATTGTGGTTTGCAGCTAGATATTTATCGCCAGTTTTACATATTGTCCTCATTCTTGTTTATAGAATACCTCACAACATGAGTGTCAAACTTCCCTCTTAGAAATCTTAGCTAGCTTAACCACCTCTTTATGCACCACGTGATTTTTGAAACACCATAGCTTCCAGATTGTGATATTGAAGCAGGCAAGCCAACACCATCCGAATTCTTTACATGAGAACCTCTTCCTCCACCATCTCCAGACAGAGAAAAAGTCTGATGTATGGAATTTATCAACTCCAAACCATGAATAGATGTCATGCTAAATGTTCATAGCATTAGTATATGAGAAAAGAAAGTGAGATAGATCTTCACTAGCCCTCCACACAAATTAAACACAGAAACAATGGAAGACCTTACATGTTGAAGTTTGGCATCAGCAGGTTGACATTAATAACTACAAACAAACACAAACCAGTTAGCTCTAGGTTACGCTTTTGCGTTCCACAATCTACTGTGCCTTGTAACTACCATTCCTTTAATTTTACATGGTTCCAAACTTGGCTCCTGAGCTTTGCAGGTTTACGATTTTCTTTAGAACAAAGAAAATCTGCACTTTGCATGAGCCTAAGTTGAAGGAAATCTCCAATGCATTGCACATGTCGCCATAGATTTAGCTTAATGTGGTGCTGTATTAGCGTTTACTTAACTGACTTCCGAAGGAAAGGTTCTGCTTCCCAAGCAGATCCAATGGAATCTGCTTGAGTAAAACATCCTCTGTAGAACTTATCAAGCTCTCCATTCATCACATTTCAAGTAACAGATTTGGATCATGCCCAAGAGAAGAAATATTGGGAACCATTTCCACATACCAAGTACTTTTCCCACTCAAATATTTCTTCATGCATAATGAGTCCCATATGCCCTGGTGAAAAATTAATGTACACCTTAGAAACAACCAATTAGCTTCATTGACCCCTTTAAGTTTTCTAATGCCGAGCCCACCTTCCTATTTAGGAAAAGCCAAGACATTCCAAGCAATTAAATGAGGCTTACCCCCCGCATCAGACTGTTCCTTTAAAAAGCTGCACATAATCCGTTCCATTTTCTTAATGACACCAAGAGGCACTTGAACACCAACATCCAGCAAATACAAAGTGCTTCTAATACTGATTTGATCAAGTAGATCCTACTGCATAGGAAAGTAGCATGCTTTTTCATAAACTAAGTTTACTCTGTATTTTTAAAAGAATAAGAAATGGGACTTAACAACGTTAGTTTTCTTTTATAAATACGCAGTGACCAACAGCAAGGTGATCCATAATCATTCTTGTTGAGTTGTCGCGGGTAAAAAATCTTTAAAAATGAGAAGTACATGCTGAAAGAATTGGATCCTCCTCATAAAACTCCCCATCATCTGTCTTCATGTGCAAGAGTCTACTTTTTTTGGACCTTTCTTGAACATAGCATGAAAACATTTGCTGTTATTACCCCCTTTTTTGTAGCCATGATACCCTTACATTCTTTTTCTAGTACATTTCTTCATCTCAAAGAGCGTCCGCAAGAAAACATCTAATATGATTTTCATAAGTGGACCAGTTATGAGAGTCAATATCTTGGCTCTTATAAATTTCAATAAGATCCTTTCGAAGTACATTAATTCTGGTATCAACTTTCTTGGTTCTATACTTACTTCAATTACTTAGGCATGGTCGTACTCTATTCTGTTTTGCGAAAAGTTTAAGAACTGCGCATCCTCTACACTCCACTCTCCATGCTCTTGTAATAATGACCTTACAACTAGGTTGACACTCTCAATAAAGGAACTATTTAAATCTTCATCTTCTCTTGCATGCGTTTTTAAAGATATTTAATTTACATGTAAAAGAGAAGTGTTGAGTGGTCTAAAGAACTTCTTGGTTCTTCCAAAAGCTGCCCACAATTTTTCAACTTTCTCAAAAATCTATCTAAGTTGCTTTGAACCAGTGCTGTCGGGATGCAGAGATTGGTTCAAGTGAATGCTCTGTTTCTGTCCACAATCTCTCTTAGTCCAACATCTTGGATGAATCCATTGAATGCTAAACAAGCTTGTCTAGCAGGGGCAGGGCCATTTTTCAGACTCCTTATAAGCTGAATTAAAATCTTTCATTATAATACTAACATTTGTTTATCGGCAATTATGATATTTAACATAACCAATTGGTCTTTGCGAATTCTAAAGTAAGGGTGAAGATACACACCTATTGTATCAAAGTTGAGATTGAAAGCTTTATGAATAAACAAACAATCCATCCAAAATTTATTAAATTTGCAACTAGTCAATCTAAAATCGGCCTGTCTCTAACTCTACACATTATGGCCCCATTAAGATTCATATCAGTATTAGATTAAAAAAAAACTCCTCGAAGTGATTGCAAAAGGATTTGAAGTTGTCTGCATTCAACATGATATCGAAACATGAAAATGATCCCAAGTTGATGAGATATCACCCAATTGTCAAAATCTTTCTACGTTGTTAGAGTAGCAAGGCCTCTAACATTCCAACTATAAACTTCATTTTATGGCAATTGGCAACTCCTCTTAGGCTGCTTTTCCTACAGGAGAGCATTCTCTTTGTTATGGAAGTCCTCTGCTCCTTGGATATCCATGCCAGGATCATGTTGCACCAACTTCCTTTCTTTCAGGCCAGAACTTTATATAGCCTTAAAAAATGTTGTCCCACAACCCTTCTTCTTAAAATTGTTAACTACTTTGGAATGGAGATCTCTTTTTTGTTCAAATTAATATTCATAGGAGAGGAAGACCTTTTATCTTTTTGTTTTCAGTCCATTAGTACAGTCCTAGTGGAGTTCAAACAGCCAAATCCAGGAATAAATTCCTCCTCAACTTCTGTGGCTTTCTTCTTGGTCTCATGGCAGGACTCAGCAATAGTTTTACCATGGTTAACCTTCAATGAAGATGATTCCATCACCATTTCATATGAGATAATCCCTTGAGACTCGTGACCCATAGATCATAGGTCTTCAATAGGAAGTACATCTTTTTCAAAAGGCACAAATTGATTTCATTTAATATTAGATAGCTTACATTGCTTAGCGCCTAGATTCCACCTTCTATTAGCAATAATGACTTGAGTCCATCCAGTTGAGGGTTTAGTATTCACTTTTCCCTCCCTCATACGAGTGAGACGATCTCCTGTGGGATGTAATGAATCCCCACATAAGGTATAGAAACAAATTTTTGTTTCATCTTCCACCATTTATTCAAAAACTTTATCACCATCAAGTATACAAATCAAACCCATAAGTGAAGCCATCAGCATCTACAAAAAAACTACCCAGAACCTTAACGACACCAGCTAACACCTTGCAGTTCCACATATAAAGAGGCAACTTCGGTAGACGAATCCCTAGAGGGGTTCTCGTGACAGCTTGAAGTCGAAGCGGCATTCCTGACTTCCACTCGCTAGAGACCAAAAACCTATCGTGAACATGCCATTTTTTTGGTTGCATAACTTCCTCTAAATATTCCTTTGAGGAAGCCTTGATCAAAAAGAGTCATTTTGAAAGGAGTGAAAATTGTTTTCACCTGATACAAATTGTGAAAAACTTCCACCCAATCCAGACGAAATCTTGAGCTACCGCCTAATAGAATTGCAATAGCAGTCCATCTGAAAGGTCTGACCATTTGCTTCCCCTCAATTTCACACACTGGAAAATCTGGTAATCCAAATGCCTCCTCTCACTCATTTTCGTCCACAACACCAGTGCTCTTTACCATCGACACCCAAAATCATCGCACTGATAGAACTGACTGGAATCCTTGATCAATAGGTGACTTTTCACAAACATTTTCCTAACTCTAACCTAGGGTCCATGTTGTTCCCTTTCTCTGCTCCTTCACGTGATAACCACATCTTCTCCGTGACCAAGAACTGTTACATGTGGAACAATCCACACACTTCTCACTTTGACCATGTGCTTCTTTTCCCCACCTTTTGTATTTAAATCCACACCCTTAGTCACAACCTACCTCATGATCTCCTTTATAAATACAAGGAGTTTTTCTTTGTAGATCTATGATTAACAGTTGCCATAGCCACCTTCCTCTCCGCCTTCATGATCCTCCTCCTGTATCTTCTCCCAGTTGCACTATGAAACTTTCCTACCAACATCTTCACTAACACTATCAATGTTAACCAAAACTCCAGGCTTCTCGATAGACCTCATTCACCAAGACTTGCCTCTCATCTCTATGATCCTTCATCCACTCCAGTTCGAAGCACTGAGCAGGGCAGCTCTACGCTTCAAGTTGTGCTCCCGATTGGATTCAGGTTATGTCAACACCAACAACACGACCATCCATGTGTATTCGCATGAAGCCTGATCAGATGAACTAATTCCAGTGCCTGAACGCTAAAATCTAGAAATATCTGGCAAATTCGAGATTTCAAGGAAAATCCCTGGTAACTTAGAAGTTTAGAACTATCTAGTTAAGGAGGACTATCTTGTTAACTTTTGAAATGTGTTGGGGTCCACTAAACAGGTGAAACTGCCGACAAAAGTTCACATCCTGCAATCAAACCTGGTTGAAATGCTTTGGAAAGCTTCCGCCTTTATGACAAGAAAAAAATTTTAGAAAAGAAAGTTGGCCGTATGGCCAACTATTTCTTCTCAAATCCCACCATACAACCTATATACTTAAATCTATGAGAGAATAGGCTGGTAGGCAGTTGTTTGGAGTCATCGAAGCAGCAACTTCATGTACTATCAAAAGAAGACATTGATACATCTATATATAGAGAGTTTCTCATGCAGCTTTACATTAGCACATCACTAGAAGTCCAATCTTACTTGGTCATCATCAATACTGGTAGCAAACTCAAATGGACATTGTGTGTTCCTTACTACAACTTTACCTGCCAAATGAAGTCCACATTAAAGCCACTTCAGTCTTCCACATACCATAACCTGAGATGCACCACTGGCTTCTGGTCCGCTTGTGACGACAACCAACTTTGTAGCGTCAAGTCCTCATATGGTGATGGATCTGTTGTAGAAGGGTCCCTTGCTCTCGAAAGATTTTGGTTTGAGGTTGGCACTGATGGCACCATCAAGCTTCTGACAATCGCCTTTGGTTGTGTTCATAAAGAAAATAGTGTTGATTCCGAAAATCTTGTACATCCTAGTCTTGTTGGCCTCAGGCCAGGATCTCTTTCACTTGTTAGTCACATCGGCTTCTTTATTAACCTTAAATATGCGTACGGTCTTCCTCTCCATAGCAAGAAAAATAATGTCATTGAGTAGTTCAAATTCTGTGAGGAGGTAGAGTTCTTCGGAACCAAAGAGGTTCAACAGACGCCAATGGAAGCAAATGCAGCTGAAGGCACTTTCTGTACACTCACACTAGATTACTTAAATGTGGGGAACAACAGACTCAACATATAGTTTGGAGGTGCACAGATGGCAACGTGGTTGGGATATGCTGGATCAATCATGATAGACTCGGGTACCATGCTGACTATCTTGCCAAAGATGTGTATGATCAAGTGGCAAACACGGTGGCTAATGTCACAAACCATAAACGCTTCTATCATCCTAACCAAGATTATTTGTGTTATAATGTAGAGAATAATGGTGATCCGAAATATAATAAGTAAAAGGGTTTATTATTTGTACATAATAAGTAAAAAATAAAAATAAATTTTTAGAAGGACAAAAAGGGTTTATGAAAAAGTAAAAAATCCCAAAATATACAGTTTTTTACAAAAAAAGTCAAAAATACCCCAACCCCTTTCTTTTTTTTTCCCCTTTGGTATACATTTGTGTGTACAACCTTGTGCATGTAACTCGATATTAATATATTTTATTGTATCTTCTGGTGAAAGGTTTGGATCATTCCCAATGAAGTCTTCTTCCCTAATGCATGTTTTAATTTCCACCATTTGTTGCAAACCTTCTGAAGGGAGATTTTTAGCAATCGTGAAGGCTTTCTGGCTGTCGGATTGGTTCCTCACTTCTTCTATACTGCTTGTTCTCTATTTTCTTTTGTTTTTTCTTTACTCTTTAGTTTCATTTAATACAAGCTCTCTCTCTCTCTCTCTCTCTCTCTCTCTCTCTCTCTCTCTCTCTCTCTCTCCTGTGTGTGCTTGTGAATGTATATATTTATCCATATAAGATGATAAAAAAACATACCACTTAGGCAAGGGACGGAAGCCTGGCCTATTAAATTTTTTTTCATAATTTAGCAGTATCTTCAAATATTTTGCATACATTAAGTTATTTCTTTTTATTTTATTAATATACCATAATAATGAAAAATGGCTCTTATAACATTAAAATTTTAATAGTAGAAAAGAACACTTCTTTTTATAGAAGTAATTTGAACTTGAACTTTATTTAAATTAAATTAGTGTTTATAGTGAACAAATTAGGAGATTCACATTTTGTTCAAAACACTTTTTAACACAAATATAAGAGTTCTGTTGGTTTTTGTTTGTGACCGAAGTAGTGCGTGTGCATATATATATATATATATATATATATATATATATATATATATAAAATTATCAATGACATTGCTATCTCTTTTATAAGGACCGTGGTGTAGGTACTGTGAATAGCATTAAAATATGGAAAGGGAAGTTGGTCGATCAAACCAAGGCATCTTTCGGATGTGGTTTCATTAGCATATCTGTCTTCTATATGCTTTTGTGGTGATGCTGATCTGTGTTGAAGTCGATGACATATGTGAGAGACTTCCTACATAAAAAAAGACCAAAGGTTGTGGAAACTCGTTCTTCTGCTTGAAGAGTCATATTTAGCACTTGTTGAATCATAATAAAAAGACGGTCAATTGCATCTGACGTAACAGATTTCGATTTTTCTTGTTGTCATGGTATTGATAATTCATGTTCGTCCATAGCCACCATATTGCCATGGGAACAGAATCATCCAACTTCACATAAATATTTTGATTCGAGCCTTTTTATTCCACCGCCACGTCTGCGTCTCTGCCACCAAGTCTGGAACTGCAATATCAATGATGATAGAACTGTCATATCATGTAAACTAAGAGGTTGTTTGATGACCACAGGACATGCAGAACAAGACACGCCTGTCCTGTTCAGTTGATTTTTTCATCAAACGTTGGACAAAGGACAGATTGGGCAGGACGGACGACTGGACAATGGTATAAACAATTTTTTTTTCTCGTTCTATTCCGAGCAACCCTCGGAACAGACAGGACAGAACTTCATCTCCCGTCCCTGACGACCCCGACCCCTCCCGCTCCCGATGACCCCGACCCCAACCCCGAGCCCTCGATGCCATCTCCTTCTCCTCCACCTCCGCCCCCATCTCCCCTGCCTTTCTTCTCTTCTCTGCCCCCGACCTGACTTTCTCCTCCATCTCCGCCCTCGTCTACGCCCCCGAGCTGCCCTATTCCTGTTTCTCTCCTTCTCCTCCGTCGCCCGAGCTGCCCTATCCCCCGTTGCTTTTTTGCTTCTTCCTCTGATGAACGAAGTCATTAAGGGAGTTATTTGCCCCCATTGGTCTTTGTCGTTCATCGACCTCTTCAGTTGGAAGAAGGAAGAAGGAGATAAAGGCATGGAGCATTCTGCTTTCGAGTGATTGAAGATTTCAGCGATGACAGTGAAGTGAGTAATCCTCTCTTCTTGATTTTTGCTTTCCAAATAATCTGAAAGTCTAAAAGCTACTGCCTCATTTCAAGTCACCCTTTTGTCAATTGCATTTTTCTCGTTGCTATGGCCTCTGGATTTGCGTTGTTGTTGTCAAAAGGGGAAAAAAACAGGTGAAAACATGCACAGGACAGCCATATCGTGATTAATAGTCATTGTCATCTCCTAGACTTTGACGGGAGCCAACTACCAGAGCAGGAACATTTGTTTGCCTGTTTTAAGCTATTTCCTCCTTTCCAATTTCTGCTTTTGCTGTTTGTAAAACTTTACAGCAAGATGCCGACAGAGCTTAAGCAAGGCAATATGATTGAATTTTTTGATGATGAACTGCTTTTGGGGCTTGTCACTCCTCAGGTTTCAACAGTTAATGAAATGGTTTCTGCTCCTAATTCCTGAATCAACTGTGTATAGTCTCTTTATGATAGGCAGGGATGCTGGATCTACTCTACTTTTAGTGTATTTGATCTCAAGAAAATTTATTTTTGTTATTCTTGACAGTGATTGGCCCAAATTGTTACTTTGATTTTGCTTCTCTGATGGGTTGTTACGGGGGCTTCTTTAACAAGCTTGGTATTTCAGGTTCTGATAAGCCAATGTGAACAGGGCAGTTAATACAAGATGAGATACCAAATGAGGACAGAAAAGTGCAGCGTATTTGAGTTTTTAGGAGATGTCTTCTGTTTATTGACTGTTATACGTGTTTTTTTGCTGTTTTCTTTAATATGGTGGCATTAAACCATCTTTGTTTATGTTGAAAGTTCGGACGAAATTGTTATATATCACTATATTTTTTCTTACACGTAAAACAAAAATCTCAAACCTTGTCACAGTCAATTGACCCTGTACTTTATGCTGTTGGACAGAGAACAGCTGGAGAAATCTGGTGAAATATAAACATTCAACTGGCTCAGGGATGAACTTATTTAGCAGTGCTGCTGATGCTAATTTGTTTACTTAAACTATTGTAATCTCTTAACCTATGTATGATTCATTATATGGTAAACTAATTATCTGGATTCTGGACTAGACTGAAGCTAAGTGTTAGTGTTATATCCCCACTGTTTCTTGTCTTAAAATAGCAGCCACTACAGTTCTTGCTGCTTCTCTTGTCTTCCCTGCGTTCTACCTCATGCCATCCAGTCCAATGGCATGGCATGGTTTGAAATATCACGTTAAGCCACTGCACCATTTGGGCTTCAATTTTTCCTGCAAATTCTTTGATACAGTAGTTGTTTAGGTTAAGCAGGGAAGGCTGAAAAGAAATAAATAAGTTAAATCATATTGTTGACTGTATCTGCTGTCCAAGTGTCCCATATTTTTCAACATATCGTCTGTGTGGATAAGCATGCTAAGAAAAATGTTTGTCTGTTGTTATAGCTGAAGCATGATGCAGATTATTATGCATCCTGTGGGTGTGGTTGCATGCTCAGGACTGTTCAAGAGAACCTGTAATAAAATTTCACCTCTATTACTTGGCTTTTGATGTGGACCACGAAATTGTGCACTTTGGCCATCATAATATATAGTTGGTGTGTACTAGACAAGCCTTCTCCCTCCAAAAATGACCATCTTTTCTGTCCATCATTTATAGAAAGAGTATTTTATCTTCTAACTAAGATGTTAATTATAATTTGTGTGATGACCGAAAGGCCATTTGATCTAGCTAGCAATCAAAGGTGACAAAACTTGCGATGGGGTGATTTAGCTGGAGTTCTCTGTTGGATTGTTGGTTCTAACTTTTTGTTTGTTTAATTTTCCAGAGTTCTCTGTTGGATTGTTGGTTCTGACTCTTGGTGTGCTTAATTTTTTCTAAGGTTCTTTGTTAAACGCCAGCTCTTTTTATATCTTGCTCCTATTAGTGATTCTCTGATGTTCCTAGTAAGTGTGAGACTGAGATTGGTTTTCTTTTCTTTGTCTTGCAGAGTCGAGAGGAGTTGGAGTTTTCTCCAGTTGCTCGATGGAGGCAGGTGATTGAACAGGAAAAAAGAAAAGGAATTGGTGGGTGTATTATACATGTACAAGTATGAGGTCTCCACGATGAAATAGAAGAGCCAGATGCAAAAGACATTGTAATTTTAAGATATTTTTTGGCTTTCTTTCTTGAAATTGCACAAGCATTATGTGAAGGCTAAGAATCCATGAGCGGTTTTTGTTTAGAGTTTTGTAAATGTATGTTTCTTGTTTGAAAATATGCTATTGGGAGGTTTTTTTGTGAGCATGTATTGAAATTTGAGTGTCTTTGTCCATTTTCTGAAGTTGGAAATAACTCACGTTTGAGCTAGCGTTATGTCCATTATATGATATAACATGTTCAAAAAATAAGATATCATGTAGAGAACAAAACAAATATAATAGCCAAAATTGATTAGATAATATACAAACACCGGATAGAATAGATAGTTCAAGCATAATATTAACAAACACTAGACAACGTAGACAAAATTAACCATAGAAGACATAAACATTGAATAGAACAGATGGATCAGACAAGACAGAAGCAAACGTCAGATAGGACGAACAGAGCAGACAGAACAGACACACACAAAACAAACGCCGGACAAGAAGAATGCAATGTTCTGTTCTTAAAATCATCAAACACTGGACAAGGCACATCATTGTCCATGAGGACAGGACAGTAGTGTAATGGACAGGACGTCCTCTCTGTCCTGTCTCAATGGACAACAATCAAATGACCCCTAATGGTGCCTATTCAACAGGGTGGTTCCTCTCTTTTTTGACTTGTCTACCACCGAAAGTGAAAATGTGGTGGAAGAAAGAAATAAAGAAACAACTCCATGCCATTTGAGTTCTCTTGCATGTATAGAGATAGAGAGAGAGAGAGAGGGACAGAGAAAGAGATAGGTATTACATGTTTTATTCTTATTTTAAATAGTAGTCCACACTGGCGAGTGGGAGACAGAGATGAGCTTATGGGCGCCCCCAAGTAATTTTATAGGAAATAAGTAGTTTTATAGGAAATGAAACATGAATTAAACAATGCACCAACCTGTTAAGCCCAAAGAAAAAACACAAAAAAATACAAATGGCCTCATAGATGGCTCATTTTTTGAAATTGTTGGGTTCTACAAAAGGGTAGATTGATATGGTAGAAACTTTTGGTAAAATGGATTTAGGTTAAGGATTCACGACTTACCCATTGAGTGACTTTGGCACTAGATATTTCCAAAATGAGTACTACCATGTCCAGATTCAATAGATATGTTGTTATTCCAGGCTTCCTTCTCCTTTTAAGGGAAGGTCTATGGTAAAGAAAATCCAATGTCTTTTCGGTCCGCTTTTTGAAATTGTAAACAAAAACAAGACCTAGAAACAAAATGTTTTTTCTTTCTTTGTCCATCCTTTCCTCACTTTTCTCCTTTCCCTTTCCATTCTAGCCATCATCCAAAGCATTTGGATGATGAATTTTTGCAAACCAAACATATTTTTCAAAAATGTGAACTAGTATGTGGGCCTCTTTAAAGTAATTTTTTTGCGGGAAGGAGGCCACAAGGGTTCTACCCATCTGATGGAGGTGACTCATAAAAATCAGTGCCGCCTTTAAAAGGTGACCATAAGTCCCATTACACCTGTTGAGAGCAGCTAGCTGGAGTAGAGAGGTATAGGTTAAGTGTCGCTACACTGATGCATAATTTATTTTGTACGTCAATATGGTTAATGATTAAAATAACTTAAATTCACATTAAAAAAATTATAAAAACAAAATTCAAAATAGAAAAAAGTAAAAAGACTAAGGAGAATATTTTTAATAAATTACCAAAACATTCTTCTCTCCTCTGATGGACACATAACTTTCTATTGTTAAGTATTGGTAATTACATAAATTTTAAAACCTTTTTATTTTTATATTAATATTTTTGAAGAAATTTTCTCATTCTTTTGTGTCTATGTATATGTATGTATTGTGCTTTTGTGTCTATGTATATGTATGTATTGTGCTTTTGTGTACTGGATGCTCCAATTTTTTAAACCATTAAAAATTATTCTTTAAATGCATTGTTAATTGTTGCTAAAAACACTAGGAACTGTTGCTATGTACATGTCGTAAACTATTGCTAGTCCTCATTTTTTATAGGCACCCAATATAATGCATTGAGCGTGTAAATAAATGCATTGCTTAATAAAATGCACTATGTGATCTGCTGTGAGAGGTTGGAGGATTTCTCTATCTAGAGCTGGGTGGAGAAGTTCGAGGACATATATATATGATTTTTGACCAAATGTATAGCCTAAAAAAAACACACTGCTCCAGAAAATAAGGCTTGGGAATATGGCCCCAAATATCACAATGCAACAAATCAAATGGATGATTTGAACAAGAAACACTTTCATTAAAAGGTAATCTTGACTGTTTTGTTAGTTTGCATACGTCACAATAAAATGTTTACATTTTAATGCTAGATTATGGCTGAGAAAGTAGATAATTCATGGCTGGTGATGGATGCCCAAGTTTAAGATGCCATATATCTGTTCACTTGAGAATACAGTTCATTGCCAACGGTTAATGTGAAAGATCAGAGATCTTATGTACGAACAGGCCATCTCTCAAACTACCCAGTCCAATCATTGTCCTAGAATTCAGGTCCTGCAAGGAGCAACCATTGGAACCAAAGATGACTTGACATTTAGTAAGTGAAACAAGTTTACTTACTGATACAATTTGGAATATAGTAAACATTTTTTAGTATCAAAGAAAGTTGTAGAGAGGCTTCACCAATATGAGTAGCATGTACCATGGTTCCATTTGGTACTTTTATGGGATAAGGTGATTGTAAGACAATAACATTAGACAGAAAATTACGGGACGATGACATGTGGTCAGAGGCACCAGTGTCAGTGATCCATGTGCTTGATTGTGAATATATCATACCTGCAAAATGAGATTGACCATTGGGCAGCTGTGGCACAAGAGCAGTTCGATCTTTAAGAAGTTGTTTTAACTTATTGTATTCATCCATGGTTAGAACATGAGCTTGATCCTTCCTTCGATTAGGCAAAACAATAGACACTGAAGCATTAAAATGTATTTTATCTCCATCTATGGCATTAGTACCACCAGCTCTTTGTTTTCCTCCTTTTCAGTTGGGAGGGCATCCAATTAGCTTGAAACATCTCCCCCTTGAGTGACCTACTTTGTGGCAGTGACTACAATATAAAGAAAAAGAGAGAGAAAGGCAAGAAGAAAGGAGACCAAGTTTGACGTGGTTCAGTTCAGGAGAACCTTCATCCACACTAGGAAAGGCTTTCTTGCCTTTTTTCACACTATCCATCCCATGTACATCAATATATTATATAGGGCACATGAAGCAGCATAAATCACCCTGTAACCGATGAGAGATTTTTGGATATAATGATTTCATTGGTTTCTTTATTTCCCTCTAACGTTTCAATTTGAGAGACGTGAGCCAATTCAACATCATTATGATCTTTCTTTTTCTCTTTTCTTCTTAACGTTTCATCAGGACCATATTTTTTTCTCCTTGACTTTTAGTGTAAGAAACGTGGGCCAGATCAGGACCATTATGGCTCACGCATGATAATCGATTGTTTTAATTTGATTTATACCTTCCATTTGTTGGGGCCATTACTGATCGACATTGCATAGGAAGTTTCATTTGATGCTGAGTTTGATGTTGCACTTTCCATTTTCTGTTTTCATTTTGGTGAGACATTGTAGTTGTGTTGGGTGTTTCAGCATTTGAGTGAAAACTTCCATTTGTTCCTTGCAGCTGTCGATGCCATAGCTGGATGTTGCAGTTGATATGGGCATTGCATTATTTGATTGAAAACTTCCTTGTTGGCTCGATTTGTCAAAATTGTCGTGAGCCAGATTTGAATAGTTTTCTTTAATATGCCCCCGTAAATGGGAATGGCTGATGACTTTGAATTTGTCTTGTAAGTCAAAAAATTGATCTTTCCTCAAGGCTTTGGTGCATATGTCTACAATTTGGACCGAAGAATTGACTTATCTAGTGGTCAGGCGCCTTGAACTGGTCATTTCACGCACATAATGATAATCAATTTGAATATGTTTTGACTGATTGTGGAAAACTGGATTTTTGGTTAAAAATAAAGTGTGTTGATATTATCACAATGAAGAATAGGTGCTTTCGTAATTGTAATGCCAATATCTCGAAGGTTTTGAAGGAGCCAAGTCAATTCTACAGCTGTTGATGCCATGGAGTAATATTCAGCCTCCGTGCTGGATCAAGCGACGGTGGATTGCTTTTCTGCACTCCAGGAAATACAGTTAGCTCCTAGGAAAGTACAGTACCCTGTCATGGATCTTCTGGTGAGATGGCAACCAGCCCAATCCGCATCTGAGAGGGCATATCTATCCATGGTGCTTTGAGAGAGGATATGAATGCCATAGTCGGTAGTTCCTTTGATATATCAGAGAATACGCTTGGCAATTTGAAAGTGAGCTTGAGTTGGATTTTGCATAAATTGGCTGATAAAATTCACTAAAAAAGTTATCTCTGGTCGAGTGATTGTCAAGTATTGTAATGCTCAAACTATATCATGATAAAGATTTGGATATGAAAAAGGTGAAGTATCTAGAAGAGCTAGCTTGGCTGTCATAGGGGTGTTCATAGGTTTGCAATAAAGCATTTGAGCTCTTTCCAAAATGTCCTAAGCATATTTCGTTTGAGTGAGAAACAGACCATCGTAGGTATGCAAGGCTTCGTTCCAAAGAAAATAACTTAGTTGCCCCATATCTTTCACTAGAAATTTGACTTCAAGCTTGGAGATAAAATTCTGAATTCAGTTAGAAGAGCTGCATGTAAGAACCATATTGTCGACATAAATTAAAATAATAAGACAATGGCCATTTTCATGAAATGTGAACATGGATGGATCTGAATAGCTGCTCTGAAAACCATAAGTGAAAAGAAAATCACTTAGCCATTGAAACCAAGCTCTAGACACTTTCTTTAGCTATATAGTGCCTTTCAAAGATGACAAACATGATGCAGTAGAAGAGGATCTGCAAACCCCGGTGGTTGTGACATATAGACCGTTTCATGAAGCGATCCATGTAGGAAGGCATTTTTTAGATATAATTGTTTGATGTTCCATTTGAAGATGGTAGCAATAGAAAGTACAAGTCATATAGTAGTTGGTCAAATGATGGGAGAGAAAGTCTCTCAGTAATCGATCCCTTCTACTTGAGTGAAACCCCAAGCAACTAGGCATGCCTTTAAACGATCAAGACTTCCATATGCTTTGGGTTTGGATTTGAAAACCCATTTTGATCCAACGACGTTCATGTAAGGTCCTCTTGGAAGTAAATCCCATATATTATTAGATCTTAATGCAGTCATTTATTCTTCCATGGCCGCTCTTCACCCATCATGCTTTAGAGCTTGTTGAACTGTTTTGGGCTCTTTGGGAATACTGGAATAGATGGTATGAATGTTGGCATACTTAGGATTAGGTTTGTGAATGCCTACCATAGCTGTAGTTAACATCGTTCAGTTTCCTAGAGACATTGATCTAGCCATAGATCTTGTTACTATGGTTTGAGTTCCCATAGAGGTTGATTGAAGACTGGTGTCACTTGTAGTTTCTAAACTATGTAAGCTTGGTGGAGAGTTTGGTGTTGGATCAGGTGGATCGTATGGATGAATATTTGTATCGAGAGATCTATCGTGTGGCATGCTTTATTGGAGATCATCATAGACATTTAGACATGGATCTGGTGTAGGGCTGGAACCAGATTAGGGGTGATCGGAAGTTGGCATGGTTCTATCACTTCAAGTCTCGATATCAACAAAGGATAAAAAATCACTATCCATGACATCGTCCTTATAGAGAGAAGACAGATTTTTGAAAGGGAATGGGTTTTCTTCAAAGAGGACATGCCTGGATATGTATAGACGTCTGGAATTTGGTTTGAAACATTTGCAACCATTATGAAATGTGTTATATCCAATAAATATACATGGAACAGATTTAGGGTCAAATTTGTTTTGAACATATCCTCTCAAATAAGGGAAGCACCTGCTGCCAAAGATATGCATGCTGGAATAATCAGGAATCCTTTTAAACAATATAGAGAAAGGTGACTGCATAGACAGTGTTGAGGTGGGAAGCCTGTTCATAAGAAAAACAGCTGCTGAGAAGGCATCAATCCAAAATCTCTTTGGTGCATTTGAATGAAAGAGCAACGTTAGACCCGATTCAGTGATGGAGCGATGCTTGCACTCTGCTTTGACATTTTGCTCGGGTGTCTTGGGGCAGGAATACTGCCGTTTAATTTGAAGGTTGTCGAGATATAATACGAAGCAGGTGCTTGTATATTCACCACCTCCATCACTTTGGAAAATTTTTATTTTACTGTCAAATTGGTGCTCAACCATTTTGTGAAAATGAACAAAGGCATAAAAAAAATCAGATTTGTGTCTTAGAGGGTAAAACCATGTGAAATGGCTATTGCCATTGACAATTATAGCATGAAACCAATATTGTTCTCGAGATATAACTGGTGCCAGTCCCCAAAGATCACTGTGAATTTTTTTTCAGTGGGAAAGAAAAAATATCATCTTTTTCAGTAAAAGGCAATTTGCAAGTTTTTTCCATTTGGCAACTAGCACAAACCGAGAGAGAAATATTTGGTAAAACATCAATATATTCCTGGTTTTTAAAAAAAGGGAGAACAACAGATTGAGGATGTCCCAAACGTGCATGCCAAAACTCTTCCGTCACTTGTGGGAAACATGATGAAAAGAAAATCTTATGATTGCTGTGATTGTGCACTACATAGGGTCTGCCTTGTTCACTCCCTATTGCCATTACTCTGCCCATCCTTCTGTCCTTTAGGGTGCATCAATCAGAGGTGAATTTGAAATCGTATGGAAAATCATTAGTCAATTTGCTAACATAAATGAGATCTTTAGTGAGGCATGGAACATAGAGAACATCGTTAATAGAAAGATTTGGAGAAATATCAGCCTGTCCAATGTGTGTGATTGCAATACGTCGCCCATTTCCAACAACAGCTGTATCGGAGCCAAAATAAGGAGAGATGTTCTTAAGTTTACATGTGTCTCTTGTCATATGCATTGTAGCTCCACTATCAACTAGCCAGCCGAAATCTTGCGGATCATTAATTGTCAGAGCTGCGAGGGCTTGAATGGCATCTTTCACTTGGAAGGAATGATTAAACCGATTGTAACATTTAATCACAGAGTAATTCTTTTTATTTCAAATTTGACATATGATACCTTTGGAAGAATCGGAGGAGTTGGCTGCACCATCGCATTTTGGCGGTTGAGAAAGATTTGCATTGTATCCTGTTTGAGAAGGATTTGAATTGTATCCTCCTCCATGAGAGGGATTAAAGGTGTACCCCCCTCCACGTCCTCCTCTATAGTGTCGTCCTCACCCTGGGGAGACATGGTAAGTGCCCCGAGACCCGTTTTGCCCTTCACGTTGAGCATAGAAGGCAACTTGAGGTGAGGTATCGGAATTGAGAAATTTGTTTCTCACTTTTAGACTTTGCAACAGAGAGACCAAGGACATTTGGCTTTGAACTTGGCAAAATTTACTTCAAGGGCATTGTTACCCTTTTTACATGTTGTAAGCATGTGTGTGAGATGAAATCCCCGTTCTTGGGATTGCTGGGTGAAAGCATCAACATGAATGGGCCAAATCTCTTGAGAAGAGTTAAATCCAACAACTAAACCAAGGACATTTTCAGACAACGTACTAGAAATCCATCCCTCTATAAGGCGATGAGATCAATGCCAAGATTCAAACTTGGGATTGGAGGTCAACTGTTGTGGATCAGAAGGATCAACAATATGGCCTGGTGGAGCAGGAGAACCTACGACCACACTAGGAAAGGCTTTCTTGCTGTTTTTCACACTATTCATCCTGTGTACATCAATACATTATATGGTGCAGCATGAAGCTGCATAAATCACCCTGTAACCGATGAGAGATTTTTGGATATAATGATTTCATCAGTTTCTTTCTTTCCCTCTAGTGTTTCAATTTGAGAGACGTGAGTCAATTCAGCGTCATTATGATTTTTCTTTTTCTCTTTTCTTCTTAACGTTTCATCAGGATCATTTTTTTTCTCCTTGCATTTCAGTGTAAGAAACGTGGCCATTACTGAATGACGTTGCATAAGAAGATACATTTGATGCTGAGTGTGACATTGTACTTCCCATTTTCTGTTTTCAATTTGGTGAGACGTTGTAGTTGTGTTGGGCGTTTCAGCATTTGAGTGAAAACTTCCATTTTGTTCGTTGCAGTTGATTTGGGCATTACATTATTTGATTGAAAACCTCCTTGTTGGCTTGATCTCTCATGATTGTCATAAGCCAGGTTTAAACGGTTTTCCTTAATACAATAATATTATTATGACCTCTTTAGATTATTGGCTGTTAGAATGATATGTATAGAGGGATAAAATTTTGGCATAGAAAGCATATTAAGAAGGTTCAGTCCTTCCAGTTTTCACTTTTCACCTATTCAAATCAGACCTTAGGCATGCAATATCTTGGATCATATAGATATGTAGCCATCCACATACGTCATGAAAAGGTCTAAGATGCTCACCTAAGCAAGAAATCAAGTCTAAGGTCTCTGAGAAAACTTGTTCCTATAGGCCAATAAGCAAATGCTAGTCCATCAATTCGAGTTCTAATTCCAGATTTTTTAGAGTGACATCTCATCCACATCATGACAATGATGGTAGACAAAAGTGCAGTTTCTTGTCTCCACCACTCTTTTCCTCATTCCTCTTCTTAGCCACATGAACCTGCAGACCCATCAAAGCCAGATATGAGATCGAGTTGGCTGCACATCCTTATGAACTCACAAGTATACAGTACCATACCAAAAAGGATTGGGTTTTTGGTATTTTCAAATTTTTTAATGAAGTAATGTTAATTTTAGACTTTTTAACTTTTTCTTAACCTCTTTTTTAGCATTTTAAAATGTTTCTTTATTATTATATACAGGGAAAAAGATGGGGGTTTGGGTACTTTTGAATTTTTTATTACATACAATGTGGAGACATAGCACACTATAATGTGACAGTGGCCACAAGATTCAAGCCTTGAACTCCTTGAATATGAACTACCTTGCGACCCAGTTGCCATATGTACCTGGAGGAAATCAACCAATCATTATTCAAGTGATTCTGAATGAAGCATGATTTAGCCAATTCATCATCAATCGCCCATTTTAAAAGACACAGATTTGCTTACGGGTTTCTCACAGTTTCCACTTGATTTCACATTTCACTCGGAGAAATTTCCAAAATATTGACAAAGTAGCTCTCAGCGTCGATTTCAGTCTCAAACTACACGGACCATCTAGAGTCGAGCATCTGCAGTTCGCCATCACCCATTGATGTTGAAGGCTCAGGCGACCATCTATGGCGTTGTTGAGGAATCGATCAATGACATCACTGGAGTTGGTCAACGAGGGCATCTGCAGTTTCTCCAATGCATCCCTCCTCTTTGGTCATGTGAACCTGCAGAACTTAGCGATGTCAAAGGGTTGGGTTTGGTCGGACCAGGCTGACTCTTACCTAAATGAATGTGGGTGAACTGGATCTGGAAGAGCCTTCAGTTTTTTAACTTAAATTTTTTCAATCCAGACCAGGCTGATTACCTGAGGGCTGTATGACTGCAGTAACAAATCGCTATTATTCTCCTAAATCTACCCAAAACAAATGAGACACATTCATATAACACTGTAACAATTCTTCTATGAATCTGTCTTATTTGCAACAATGTATTACCGTTGCCAAACAGCCTCTTAAATCTACCCAAGGGTTGAAAGTTTTTGTTGGGTTTTTGGATCTAGATATTAAACCAAATGTAAAACCACACCAAACCCAGAAGCAAAAAGTAGGTGGATATATGTTTGTATGTGTACGTATGTATTGTTCTTTGTGTACTCGATGCTCCAATTGTTTAAACCATTACAAATTAGTCTTTAAAAGAACTGTTAATTGTTGCTAAAAACACTGGGAACTGTTGCTATGAACATATCGTAAACCATTGCTAATGCTCATTTTTGACAACTAGTTTTCAGTGATACATATATATATATAGACTCAAGTCATCCCGACTTCAATTCAATTACAGCCACCCAATATAATGCATTGAGCACGTAAATAAATGCATTCCTCAGTACGAGTCCCTAAGTGATCTACTGTGAGACATCGGAGGATCCTACTGCATAGGAAAGTAGCATGCTTTTTCATAAACTAAGTTTACTCTGTATTTTTAAAAGAATAAGAACCGTACCAACATTCTCAAATTCATTGGCTTGGGTGGGAGACCCAAATATCGAGTGGGAAACTGTCCTAGGCTCTCACCGAACTGATTACAAATACTTGCAATCTTGCTTTGGCCCATATTGAAAAAGAAGAATGCTGATTTTTGAAGGTTAATCATCATTCCAGCATGGAGTTCAGACAGAAAAAAAAATTGTAGATAAAGAAAGCCATTCTTGAAGGCTTTTAAGAAAATCAAGATGGCATCAGCATACATTGTAGAAAAAACCCCTGCTATGCCTCTTCCAATATGCAGTACTTCAATCATTCTTCTTTGAATTGTACCTTGCAATGTATGTGAAAAGATTTTCATGCAATGAGGAATAAAAATGAAGATAAAGGTAACCTTATTGCAGACCATGAGAAGATCCAAAGTATTCACCTTGATGGTCATTAATCACAAGAGCACAGAAATCATTTTTCACTACTTTTATTACTTTTTAAGTCCAAATAGGATGAAATCCTAAATGCAAGATGGCAGCTTGTAAGAAAGTCCAATTGACCCTGTCATATGCTTTTGATAGGTCTATCTTCAACATAAGCTAGTTGATCTAGCTTTAGACATTGTGTATACCATCTCAAGCACAAGAACAAGACATTGGTGGATGTTTCTATCTTTCAAAAAACCACCTTGCATGTTGGAAATGACCCACTTTAGTGCCTTCTTCATTCTTGAAACCATGATTCTGAAAATAAATTTCAGTACACTATTCTCAAGAAAAATATCTCTGAAATTGGAAATGTGCACAGCTGAATCAAATTTAAGAATTATGATTATATGACTTCTGTCTAGTTTCTTAACAAGCTTTCCTTTCTAAAAAAAAAGAAATCTCTAAGGGCAACTGTGATATTAGTCCTTAACGTGCCCCAACTTTTTTGAAGGAACGATTTCAGAAACCCATTCAGACCTGGTGCGCTATTGGAGTTGGCACTCATAACAGCTATTGCACTTCCTCATCTGAAATGGGACTTAATAACATTAAGTTTTCTTTTATAAATAGGCAGTGACCAACAGCAAGCTGATCCATAATAATTCTTGTTGAGTTGTCACGGGTAAAAACTCTTTAAAAATGAGAAGTACATGCTGAAAGAATTGGATCCTCATAAAACTCCCCATCATCTGTCTTCATGTGCAAGAGTCTACTTTTTTTACCTTTCTTAAACATAGATGGAAAACATTTGCTGTTATTAGCCCCCTTTTTTAGCCATGATACCCTTACGTTCTTTTTCTTCATCTCAAAGAGCATCCGCAAGAAAACATCTAATATGATTTTCGGAAGTGGACCAGTTATGAGAGTCAATATCTTGCCTCTTATAAATTTCAATAAGAACCTTTTGAAGTACGTTAATTCTGGTATCAACTTTCTTGGTTCTATACTTACTCCAATTACTTAGGCATGGTCGTACTCTATTCTGTTTTGCAAGAAGTTTAAGCACTGCACATCCTCTACACTCCACTCTCCATGATCTTGTAATAATGACCTTACAACTAGGTTGACACTCTCAATAAAGGAACTATTTAAATCTTCATCTTCTCTTGCATGCGGTTTCAAAGATATTTAATTTACATGTAAAAGAGAAGTGCTGAGTGGTCTAAAGAACTTCTTGGTTCTACCAAAAGCTGCCCACAATTTTCAACTTGCTCAAAAATCTATCTAAGTTGCTTTGAACCAGTGCTGTCGGGGAGCAGAGATTGGTTCAAGTGAAAGCTCTGTTTCTGTC
This sequence comes from Nymphaea colorata, assembly GCF_008831285.2. NCBI lineage: Eukaryota > Viridiplantae > Streptophyta > Magnoliopsida > Nymphaeales > Nymphaeaceae > Nymphaea > Nymphaea colorata. The sequence continues at coordinate 16,863,675 of NC_045142.1, forward strand.
CACAATCTCTCTTAGTCCAACATCTTGAATGAATCCATTCAATGCTAAGCAAGCTTGTCTAGCAGCTGCAGGCCCATTTTTCAGACTCCTTATAAGTTGAATTAAAATCTTTAATTATAATACTAACATTTGTTTATTGGCAATAATGGTATTTAACATAACAAATTGGTCTTTGCAAATTCTATAGTGAGGGTGTTGATACACCCCTATTGTATCAAAGTTGAGATTCAAAGCTTTATGAATAAACAAACAATCCATCCAAAATTTATTAAATTTTCAACTAGTCCATCTAAAATCAGCCTGTCTCTAACTCTACACAATTATGGCGCCATTAAGACTCATATCAATATTAGATTAAAAAAAAACTCCTCGTAGTGATTGCAAAAGGATTTGAAGTTGTCTGGATTCAACATGATATCGAAACATGAAAATGATCCCAAGTTGATGAGATATCACCCAATTGCCAAAATCTTTCTACATTGTTAGAGTAGCAAGGCCTCTAACATTCCAACTATAAACTTCATTTGATGGCAATTGGCAACTCCTCTTAGGCTTCTTTTCCTACAGGAGAACATTCTCTTTGTTATGGAACTAAAAAATGTTGTCCCACAACGCTTCTTCTTAAAATTGTTAACTTCTTTGGAATGGAGAGATCTTTTTTGTTCAAACTAATATTCATAGGAGAGTAAGACCTTTTATCTTTTTGTTTTCAATCCATTAGTACAGTCCTAGTAGAGTTCAAAAAGCCAAATCCAGGAAAAAATTCCTCCTCAACTTCTGTGGCTTTCTTCTTGGTTTCATGGCATGACTCAGCAATAGTTTTGCCATGGTTAACCTTTAATGAGGATGATTCCATCACCACTTCATATGAGATAATCCCTTGAGACTCGTGACCCATAGATCGTAGGTCTTCAATAGGAAGTACATCTTTTTCAAAAGGCACAAATTGATTTCATTTAATATTAGATAGCTTGCATTGCTTAGAGCCTAGATTCCACCTTCTATTAGCAATAATGACCTGAGTCCATCCATTTGAGGGTTCAGTATTCACTTTTCCCTCCCTCATATGAGTGAGACGATCTCCTGTGGAATGTAATGAAACTCCACATAAGGTACAAAAACAAATTTTTGTTTCATCTTCCACCATTTATTCAAAAACTTTATCACCATCAAGTATACAAATCAAACCCATAAGTGAAGCCATCAGCATCTACAAAAAAACTACCCAGAACCTTAACGACACCAGATAACACCTAGCAGTTCCACATATAAAGAGGCAACTTCGGTAGACGAATCCCTAGAGAGGTTCTCGTGACAGCTTGAAGTTGAAGCGGCATTCCTGACTTCCACTTGCTAGTGGGCAAAAACCTATCGTGAACATGCCATTTTTTTTGTTGCATAACTTCCTCTAAATATTCCTTTGAGGATGCCTTTAAGGCTCTGGAAAAACCGACTAGGTCCAGCATCGTCGCAACAATACTGATGTGGGGCAATGGTGCACAGCAACCCACACTTCGCTTCAATACTTCCCTTTTTACAGCATGTTCACCGCTTATTGTTGTTACCAAAGGAATATGTTAAGATATCTCTCTTATTGATCAAATGGTGATTGGAATTCTTCAACACAAGAATATTCAAATGCTATTACTTAAAATTGCTTGGATTGTGGAGAAGGGTGCAGAAAACACAAAAAGTTGCATGCAATTCCTGGTAAATGACGCAAGAACTTGTTACGTCACTAGCTAATGTCACCAGCCACCGCAAGTCCCCTGGAAAAATGTTCCAATCTTGGTGTCTATAAGTTATGACATAGAAAGTGGATTAATTACTGTCATTTGTATATTTAATTACCTATTTGATGTCTCATGAATAGAACGAGGGGCTCCCTCGACAGTTTCCGAACGCAAAAAATCTATTTGATTTAACAAGCAGTGGCTGCCGGAAGTTCATGCAGTGCAATTACATTATTATACAAGAATTTCTGTTAGGTACTGGAAAACTATATATTTTAAACTTAGAACATGGTAATTCCTCAACATGATTGCAAGGTAAGCTAAGCAAGGTTATAATCAATCACCAAAATATGGAGTACATCACTAACTTGTGGAGTTTGGTGCATGTTGGATGGAGAGTCTATGCTTCACACCTTCAAACTAAGCAGAGTCCAAAAATCACCAAAATGGTTTTCAGCTAGAGATGAAACTGAAGAAAAATAGAACCCTAAAGGGGTAGTGGCAAAGCCAAATTTCTGACTGGGGGGTAGTTTTAGTTTAACTTTCAACTTTAAGGTATGTAAAAAAAAAAAGTATTAATGACTGGTACAGGAAATTGCTTACAAAACCCGCAATGAGGCTCCACTACTGTTAAGGAGTCATTCGGCAGCAGGGACACTCGTACAGTTTTCATAATAAGAACAACCCCTAAATAGGTAGGCAAAATGGGGGATGCTTAGCAGAAGTCTAACCGAGCATGAGTGACTATACACAATTTCCCTGGATCCCTTTCCTCCAATGAAAAAGATTGAAAACCTGAAAGTGACAAAACAGAACACATAACAAATACGAAACATGAAGAAGAGAAAACATATCTATTTAGATGGGTGCTTTATGTTACTTCATGCCTAAGAGGGTGCGGTCCTTGCAGTTTTCACTTTTAACCTATACAAATCAGACTTAGGCATGCAATATATTTAATCATATAGATATCTAGCCCTCCACATACGTCATCAAAAGTATATCAGATGCCCACTTAAGAAAGAAATTAAGTCGAAGATGTCTAAGAAAACTTGTTCCTATAGATCGATAAGCAAATGTAGTCCATCAGTTCGAGAACCAATTCCAGATTTTTTAAAGTTTTATCTCATCCACATCATCGCATCGATTGAGGAATCAACAAGCGATATCCCATGACAATGATGGTGGCCAAAGTGCAGTTTCTTCTCTCCACCGCCTACAGACCCGAAGCCCCGATCTGAGATTGAGTTGCATGCACATCCGAACTCACAAGTATGCAGTGGAAAAAGATGGGGTTTTGATATGTTCAATTTTTTTAATAAAGAAATGTTTATTCTAGACTTTTTTGACCTTTTCATAACCTTTTTTCTACACTTTTAAAATGTTTCTTTTTTATTATATACAGAGAAAAAAAGATGGGTTGGGGTACTTTTGAATTTTTTAATAAAATGATGTTTATTTTAGACTTTTTAACTCTTTCATAATATTTTTCATATATATATATATATATATATCCTCTTTTCTGTAATACCTTTTCTTGGACCGGATACTCTCCTTTCATTATGGCTGTTACATTAATACAAATATGTTTGTGCTGTCCCATGTCCACCTGAACTCTAAACCCGGTTATATATGTGTCATACTAATGCAAAAAAAATTGAAAATAGTCCCAGTTCACACCCAAAAAAAAAATTGGGAAGACAAAAGTGGAAGTCAAAAAAAAAAAACTACAAAGGACATACCTTTTGAAAATTACTACAATGTCCCCTTACTCTTGGGTATGTATGTTGGGTACCCTTAATCGGGCACTAAACTCAATCTACCCTGAACTCAGCTGAATGCTCTCCACTCATGGCCTCTTCATGAGCAACTCTCACCACCCTTTCTCTCTCTCTCTCTCTCTCTCTCTCCCTCTCTCTTTCTGATTCAGCCTGATTTGTTCTTTTATTCTAAAACAGATCTTAGGGATGGTGGAAAGATTAACGGACGATGTGGGCTATTAGAGAGAGAGACATGCATGGAATATTCTTGTGTCAGAATTCGATTGCATCCATGGGTCACATTTTCTTTCTTTGACAAGTAGCCTAAACCATTGCGTCCGGCGTTGTTAGCCGACATGAGGTCTATGTGCATGACCTAGAAGAATGCCTCGGTAGGAAACATATAAATATTAAACATCAATCAAGAAGAAGTTGCATGGTGGGTCTGGCCATCTGAAGAGCACGGCTGGACCGTCGATGGATTGAGCCCAGTTTCTTGGACTGGCCTGCCCTGATTGCGTTTTGAGAAATCCAGGACTTGTCAAACATGATGAGCAGCCATTGACTCCACAGTTTTTCCAAAGGAAAAGGACCGACCTCATCGGTTCGCAGTTTGAATGGGTTGCAGCAAAACACAGTTACTGGTCGGTGGCGAAGCTAGATAGTCAGTGCTGACAGGCTGGCCCTTCAGAAAATCAGTGGCCAAGAGATGCCATATGCTAATCAGCAAAAAAGCTACGGAGCTTTAGCAAGTAAACTAGTAATTTTTGTGTGCCTGTGTGGGCAATTTCCCAGACAAGCCCACATGTTCCTTCATCATTCTTGATAAATAGGAGTTGCCTATTATGATACTTATCAATCCGCCTTAATGGTACTTTAATTCTTCATACTCTCACATTCTGTTTTTCTCTTGTAAAAGTTGGTTGGAATCAGCCGATTTGAATTGTAGGGGCTTGGCTTGGGTTGATCCAAAGTGTTATACAAATCGGCTAATATTTATTTATTTATTTATGTTTACTTAGAAAAAACTCTCTTCTTCATAAAACCACCAATGTGGACGTACTGTACATCGTTCAACTCGAATGTTGTTCTTGCCATGGTTTGCAGACAAGAGAAATAACACACTAGAATGTGACAGCGGCCACAAGATTCAAACCTTGAATTCCTTGGATACGAACTGCCTTGCAGCCCAGTTGCCCTATGTGCCTTGACGCAATCAATCTTTATTCAAGTAATTTGGAATGAAGCATGATTTATTCAATTCATCGCCAATCACCCATTTTAAAAGACGCAGATGTGCTTACGGGTTTCTTTCAGTTTCCACTTCATTTTACAATTCATTCAGAGAAATTTCAAAAATATTGACAAAGTAGCTCCCAGCATGATCTCACTCTCAAACTGCGGGCCCACACGGACCATCTACAGTCCAGCATCTGCAGTTTGGCATGGTTGAGGAATCGATCAATGACATCATTGGAGTTGGTCAAAGAGGGCATCTGCAGTTTAACCCAACCTGGGGACGTCAAAGGGTTGGTTTAGGTCCGAGCAAGCTGGCTCTCACCTAAATGAATGTGGGTGAACCAGATCTGGAATAGCATTAGGCTGGACCAAGGCTTGACAAAGCCGTGCTTGGGCTGACCCAAAGCCTTTATTGGCAGTCCAAGCCTGTTCTGTTTATTTATTGGGCCTGGGCCTGACCATCAACTTCATGTTTATCTTGTACTCAACCCGATATCTATCCTTATTTGAAACTCTTCACTTTACATTTTCTAATTTTTTGGAAACCATTGGGAATATGTCAAGAGTTTGTATGGGAGTCGACTGCTAGCATCATGCCAAAGAATGTGGAAAAAAAAAGTATAAAGGTATGTATTTGGGCCAAGTCGAGCCCCCAATACACAACCCAGGCCCGTTATCCCAGCGAGTTTTTTATCTGGCCAGTAGGTCAAATGGTCCCAATTGTCCATCTGGTGCCTGGCCCAGTTCCAACCCTTAGAGTCAAGTCATAGTGTTTTAGCAGCATATATACAGGACTTTTGCTATGAAGTTCCCACTGATCTTGTGTGTGTGAGAGGTTTGCCATCATTGAGAACTTACTTTTCAGCTAATTAATATTTTTGGGTGATGCATTTGAAAGAGGCCTAGCTTAAAACCGAACATGGAATCTTTTGCACCCTTTAGATATGATCAAAGTCATTTTGTGCATGAGTTTATAGTAATCTAATTAAAATATCATTAGACACCATACAATGGTGCTACTTAGTGTTCACCTATAAAAAATTAAAACTACTTATGATATTACTAGTACTTTTTTATATGGGAGAATTCTAGCATGTTGAATGCCCAGTGTTGTTAGGTAATTGTTATTGAATTCACGATAAACTATTATAAAAACACACTACCAGAAACTATAAACCGTTGCTAATACCGCTACAGTATCTATATTTTAGCAAAAAATGTTTTATTTTGGGCTATATGACAATATCTAGCATCCGTCAAATTTGATTCCACACACACACACATATTCAAATTTGTCATTTCTTAGATCTTGTCTTATTACTAAAAATAAAGATCGGTCGCTAAAGCATGCGGCTGTATTAGCAACAATGTAACAAATAGTGCCTATTTATGGCACTTTTTTTATTGGTTTACGGGTTTATCAGTGACATATTTTAAATCTAGTAGTCATCCAACATACAGAAGATTAAAATGAATATATATATATATTTTTGTTTATTTAATAAATATGTATCTGTATTTATAATTATATTTATCATTAGGAACCTTATTTTCCTAAGGAGTATGTTAACTTGTCAACCTTCTTCCTTCAACTATTCATTAAGGTTCTTAGTTCTTGAAAACGGTAATATTCAAAAAAATATTGTTCTTTCCACTTTCGTCTGTATTGCTAAAAATAATGTAGAGCACAAAAATGCAAGGGAGGAGCCCCAACCCTGTGATGTATATACCTTGCCCCTTCAATGGGGGCCCGAAATGCCACACTTTCCTTGACGAGGAACCGTTCTGATGCAACCGAGCCGGGTTTCTCCTTCCATTATTGATGAAAAATAATATAAAGAAAAAAAAAATCAACTGAAAAAATACAATTAAGAGCTGGCCTCTAACTAAGCCTCATCACTCTCTTCCTCACTCAGCAAATTTTTCATGGTCAGGGTCAGCACTTTTCAGGATTTGTCTGACCTGAATCAGTGACCTTCATTATCATTAATGTTGGCTTTTCTTTTGTTTTTTGTTTTTTTGACTTTGTCAACGACAAAGGAGTTTCCAAAGGAGATAGCCTCCAAAGAGAAGTGATCTTTAACCACGGAATACCTTCTCACTATTGAGCCTACCAATGAACCAGAGTCACTCTCTTAGTTCCTTGACACGAGAACTAAGAGCATGACAGTTTGTGATTAGAGCAACATGATAGTCTTTAGGAATCCTCTCTACATGAACAGAGTCCATAATTATGATCATGTTTGAGAAGAGAAACCTTTGTACCACCAACCTGGTTTTGCTGATTGGGGAGGCATTAAACCATAGTAAACCAGCCACTTTACAAACATTTGCAACACAATGTGACCACTTCCAGCCCCCACTCATCTTTACTCTGACAATGCCAAAAATGGCTGAAAATTAAGGTTTGCAGCTAGATATTTATCGCCTGTTTTACATATTGTCCTCATTCTTGTTTATAGAATACCTCACAACATGAGTGTCAGACTTCCCTCTTAGCAATCTCAGCTAGCTTAACCACCTCTTTATGCACCACCTGATTTTTGAAACACCATAGCTTCCAGATTGTGATATTGAAGCAGGCAAGCCAACACCATCCGAATTCTTTACATGAGAACCTCTTCCTCCACCACCAGTTCAAGACAGAGAAAAAGTCTGAGGTGTGGAATTTATCAACTCCAAACCATGAATAGATGCATTGCTAAATGTTCATAGCATTAGTATATGAGAAAAGAAAGTGAGATAGATCTTCACAAGCCCTCCACACAACTTAAAGACAGAAACAATGGAAGACCCTACATGTTGAAGTTTGGCATCAGCAGGTAGACGTTAATAACTACAAACAAACACAAACCAGTTACCTCTAGGTAACACCTTTGCGTTCTACAATCTACTGTGCCATGTAACTACCATTCCTTTATTTTTACGTGGTTCCAAACTTGGCTCCTGAGCTTTGCAGGTTTACGATTTTCTTTAGAACAAAGAAAATCTGCACTTTGCATAAGCCTAAGTTGAAGGCAAACTCCAATGCATTGCACATGTCACCATAGATTTAGCTCAATGTGGTGCTGTATTAGCATTTACTTAACCGAATTTTGAATGAAAGGTTCTACTTCCCAAGCAGATCCAATGGAATCTCCTTCAGTAAAACATCCTCCGTAGAACTTCGCAAGCTCTCCATTCATTAAATTTCAAGTAACAGATTTAGATCCCGCCCAAGAGAAGAAGATGAGATCCGCGGTACAAGTCACCTTGGAGTTTTTCATTGTTGAAGAAGATGAGATCCGCGGTACAAGTCACCTTGGAGTTTTTGTACTTGTCTGCAACACTTCTAGATAGTAAAGTAGGGTTGACATATTGGAAATATGCTTCACCAAGTTCGTGTAGTTGGAGGTATTGATGTCCATCTTTCTCTAGAAAGGGCCAGCTTCGTTTTCCTGTGAGTTTACAGACTACTTCTAGAGTATTGAATTGACCTTGGTTCACAAGGAACCGGTCTTCAATTGGTCCTCTTGGATCACCTTTTGCCTCTGGCAAACCCATAATGCTAGAAAACCCATCTAGAGTGATTGTCATTTCACTCCATGTGAACCAGAATGTGCTGGTTCTTGGGTTCTATCTTTCAACAGTCACATGAATTAGACTGTTGTTAACAGGATGCATGGCAAGACTGGCTGCTTCTTCGAGACCACAATCTTCTAAGTGGCCCGACAACATACATCAGAAAGTTGGGTACAATTAATGATACTACTGAGGTAGGTAGACTCCATTTGGGATGATGCAAAATCCAGATCGCCCTTGACATGACCCGAATAGGATGTGGTCATATGGAAAAATGCTTTCTGAGTTTATCTGGACAGAAAAAAGTATTAGATGTTGACATAAATTGGCCCAATAGAAACTTGAGAAGAGTTTTGGCATTGGACATGGGTTTGGAGGCGTTGTAAAACATCACATCTCATGCATTCAAACAAGCAATTAATGAAAATTTGATAATGCATTCCCTAGGACTTTTGCCTATATGCATTGTTTTGAAAATTGATCTTGGAACCAATGGAGAATAAATGGGTAAATTGTTCCTGATTTATCTCAAGTTCAATGTATACCTATATACCAAATATATGGTACTAGCATAGACTCCTCCAAGGGTTCTCTAGATTTGGGCTCTCCAATCTCCTTGTTCATCCATCGATATATCGGGACTATTGTCCATTTTGGTACTAATCAGGAGACTTTTTAGTCCAATTGGGTGGTCCAGTTATAAGGCTATATCTTAGACTAATGTCCTAGAAATAGCCCGAAAACTGAGTGACTGAGATATGATGTAGGTAAGGATTTGTTTTTTAAAAAAAAAAAACTCATGAGAAGATGCAAAATAGATGGCGATGTTGCATAAATTCCAACAAGATAGATTTAAAGATTTGAGAGCATACATGGGCTTCATATAACTCCTAAATTGAGGATGGTATGACAAATTGAAGTAAAAAGGGGTTCATGGAATCTCCTCAATTTTACTACATGATGTCGGTATGCATGAAAGTTTTGTGCAATTGATATCCCACACAACTTGTATATGATCCAATAAATCTTTAGACAGACGATGACGGGCCCCTACCCTGTCCTCGAGGGCGTTGAATGCACAATCAGCAATTTTTTTTAATTAATTTTGAAAAAAAAATCATGCGAAAGGGATCTGCCCGTCGGTACGAGGTCCAACCATTCCTGCCGCTTTTCACAGGGGTAATTGGACCAAGGACTAAGGATTATTCAGACCATGTACAAGCTATTGATGCAAATCCTATATGCTTGTGCATTGAGGTTTTGGATTCAAGAATCAAAGTTCATCTTGAATAAGTGATTTGAACTTGTATTCAAAAATAGACTCCTTGGAAAATGATTTTTTTTTTGTATGTTATTTGAAGATTGGAGGGTTTTCAAGTTGATTTGAAAACCTTTGTTGTGCCATTTGTTTTGAAATCCATGATTCTTGAAAATAGTTTTAATTGGGGATTTTGAAGATTGAAATTAACTTTTTTGTTGTGAACTGAAGATGAGTTTTGGATTGAAATTGTGAACATCTTATGATCAACTTTTGTGAAAATGGCTAAGTAACCTTAGCAAGAAAAATTTTCTTCTGCCAAATCGTGTGATTTGGTATAAAATGTTAGAAACTTGGGTATTAGTTAGGTAGAGTTCATTCTTGTGATGAAACATAGGTTCCAAATTATTACAAAATGTGTTGTTTTCTAAATATATTTTGGCCAAGTTTATTAATGCACTGCTTGTGTTTTCTTTGAAAGTTAAGTGAAGTTCACAAATTCTTGTTGCAATATGACATGGTCACCATTTTTTTGCAACTAAAATATGAATCGCTTAATTTCTTGAGAAGATGCATGTGGTGCTATTGACTTTGAGTGAGTGTGAACGTGCGAAATACAAAACGAAACTATATGAGACATAGATTCTTCACTCTCTCATAATCTCTCAAAGTTCATTCATTTGAAACATTCATGCTCACCTCTCTCATAATCTCTCAAAGTCTATTCATATGAAATCACACATCATACATCATACAATATACACTTAAAGATTGATTTTAATTAAAATAAAGGACTTTCTTTAAATGTGATTATCATATTCTCAAGCACAAGTTAGAGAAGCAGTCTATAAACTTGTGTCATGGATGAGAATCTCAAAAGAATTAAAATTTAGGCAAATGAAGATGAAATCCACCTTTTAAATATTGGGGAAACGTGGCTATTATCTATTTTCCTCAAAATTGCATAAAAATCAGATTTTTATTCCAATTTAAATGATTTAAAATTAAATATTGATTATAAGAGTGTTTGACTCTTAGAAAATGATGAAATTCAGTTTGACTCCATGTGAACTAAACATCCAAGTCGGCAAAAAGCATGTGCCACATGCTCTCATTCATGTCATGGAATTCTAATAACTTTTCTTTCTCCCCAAAATCAAGCTAAATTCCAAATTCTTGTGCTAAAAAATCCATCCATTTCTTGGACTATTAAAGCACTTTTGATTTTGTTCTTTAGGGGATATAAAGATTAGGGTCTTAAGTATGATCTTACATTGTTCTTGAAATATAATCAATTTCATGTAAGTTTGAAAATTGATAAATGAAATCAACAATTTCTAAAAGGAATTTTAGAGAGCCGATTAGATAGGATTAAAACTTTTTATTGTTCTACAATACATAGCCACTTTGTGGCTTAACATTAGCATGTCAAGCATGTAAACTTTAAAATTTCTAAACCAACCCCTGTAAAGTATGATCTAATTTCAGCAAATTACATACACTTTGTGTATGAGTTGCTGGAATTAAGCAAAACTTTAAGATGAAATGAAAGTGATTTCATACCTTCGTCTTTATTAAGCAAAACTCAAGCTGGATCATCTTTAATTTCACCATGCAAAGGTGGATCACTTTTATAAGAATGTGTCCATCCATAATTGGCATTTATATTATATATACTATAGCAAAACTCTTTCTCACGTGGAAATCACTGATTCAAGCATGCATCATGCATTGATATATACATTTGATTCGTGGCTTTTTGTTTAGCTGGACATCATTCCCAACCATGAAAAATATGAAAATAAATCCTTCCCATGAGTGCTGGAATTAAAAATAAATAGCAAAAAACTGAAATAGAAGAAAAATGGATTGGAATTACCTACTTTATGGTCAGTCTTGATGCTTGATCTTCCTCTTTGCTTGTTTTCTAATTCAAGCAATCCTAAGCAAGAATCCAAACTTGGATTCAAGCGTAGCAAAGTGAGAAGAGAAATGGCTTACTTGTTGGAATTTACAGTGGGGAAGAGAGAGCTTCTCACCATCAAAATCTTAAGTAAGGTTTCACTTAAGCAACCTAACTTGGCAAAATCGATAAAGAGAATAGGGGAAGGAGAAGAAGGAAATGAGAGAGAGGGAAGGGGGCTTGGATGATTTTTTTTTCTCCTCCTTGGCTTTTCCTTCTAGCTCATTGCTGCAGCAATTTGATGAAGACCTCAAAAATACTAAGCTCTAAATGTTATTGAATTATAACAATTGAATTTAAATTTGAATAAATTTGGAAAATTTTATTAAATTTGGCTTAAAAAGGTATTTTCGTCCATAATTTGATTGAAAATGGATCTCAATTGAATCAAAATTTGGTTTTAAATATTGAATTTCAATTTTTTGATTTATATATTTGACAAATTAAAATGTAGTGACTGGAACTGAGTCCAGCTTTATCACAATATAATTTTTGACTAACTGGTATGGGTAAATATGGTGCACACCGACCCACCCTTAGCTCCGCTGGGCAGACAACATAGTCCCCTCACCAAATGTTACAATGTCAGCTGGTGTCTAGAAATTAGTGACATAGGCAGTGGATTTGTTTATTTATTTAGTTACCTATTTGACATTTCAATAAAGCGAGGGGCTCCCTCGGCAGTTTCCCAGCAAAAAGTTACCTACTTGATATCACAAGCAGTGGCTGCCGGATGGGCATGCAGACCAATTACATTATTATACTTGAACATATATGTTAGGTACGGGAAAACTATATATGTTACACTTAGAACATGATAGCTCGATTGCAAGATAATCTAAGCAAGGTTATCATTCAAGTTTCAGTTTGAGTGAAAACTGAAATCCGGCATCCGATAATGTCCATGCCCATGTGAGTAGAGCCAAATGTCCATCAACTGGCATAGCGCTTCCACCCTAGTTGCACTAGTACAGCACATTCGGAATAGTGTGTGTGTGTGTGTGTGTATATATATATTATATATATATTATTTATATGTATATATATATATACTATATTATATATATATATATAATTTTCAATGACATTGCTATCTCTTTTATAAGGACCGTGGTGTAGGTAACGTGAATAGCATTCAAGTAGGGATGGGGAAGTTGGTCGATCAAACCAAGGCATCTTTCAGATGTGGTTTCATTAGCATATCAGTATTCTATATGCTTTTGTGGTGATGCTGATCTGTGTTGAAGCCGATGATATATGTGAGAGACTTCCTACGTAAAAAAGGACCAAAAGTTGTGGAAACTCGTTCTTCTGCTTGAATAGTCATATTTAGCACTTGTTGAATCATAATAAAAAGACGGTCAATTGCCTCTGATGTAACATATTTCAATTTTTCTTGTTGTCATGGTATTCATAATTCATGTTCTTCCATAGCCACCATATTGCCATGGGAACACAATCTTCCAACTTCACATAAGTATTTTGATTCGAGCCTTTTTATTCCACCTCCATGTCTGCGTCTCTGCCACCATGTCTGGAACTGTAATATCAACGATGATAGAACTGCCATATCATGTAAACTAATGGTTCCTATTCAACAGGGTGGTTCCTCTCTTTTTGACTTGTCTACCACCGAAAGTGAAAATGTGGTGGAAGAAAGAAACAAAGAAACAGCTCCATGCCATTTGAGTTCTCTTGCATGTATACAGATAGAGAGACAGACAGACAGACAAAGAGATAGGTATTACATGTTTTATTCTTATTTTAAATAGTAGTCCACATTGGCGAGTGGGAGAGAGAGATGAGCTTATGGGCGCACCCAAGTAATTTTATAGGAAATAAGTAATTTTATAGGAAATGAAACACGGATTAAACAATGCATCAACCTCTTAAGCTCAAAAAAAAAAGACACAAAAATACAATTGGCCTCATAGATGGATCATTTTTTGAAATTATTGGGTTGTACAAAAGGGTAGATTGATATGGTAGAAAATTTTGGTAAAATAGATTTAGGTTAAGGATTCATGACTTACCCATTGAGTGACTTTGGCACTAGATATTTCCACAGTGAGTACTACCATGTCCGGATTCAATAGATATGTTGTTATTCCAGGCTTCCTTATCCTTTTAAGGGAAGGTCTATGGTAAAGAAAATCCAATGCCTTTTTGGTCCGCCTTTTGAAATTGTAAACAAAAGCAAGACCTAGAAACGAAATGTTTTCTCTTTCTTTGTCCATCCTTTCCTCACTTTTCTCCTTTCCCTTTCTGTTCTAGCCATCATCCAAGGCATTTGGATGATGAATTTTTGCCAACCAAACATATTTTTCAAAAATGTGGACTAGTGTGTGGGCCTCTTTAAAGTAGTTTTTTTGCGGGAAGGAGGCCACAAGGGTTCTACCCATCTGATGGAGGTGACTCATAAAAATCAGTACCACCTTTAAAAGGTGACCATAAGTCCCATAACACCTGTTGAGAGGAACTAGCAGGAGTAGAGGAAGGTATAGGTTAAGTGTCGCTATACTGATGCATAATTTTTTTTGTACGTCAATATGGTTAATGATTAAAATAACTTTAATTCACATTAAAAAAAATTGTAAAGACAAAATTGAAAGTAGAAAAAAGTAAAAACACTAACGAGAATATTTTTAATAAATTACCAAAATATTCTTCTCTCCTTTGATGGACACAACACTTTCTATCGTTAAGTATTGGTAATTACATAAATGTTAAAAACTTTTTATTTTTATGTTAATATTTTTGAACAAATTTTCTCTTTCTTTAAAAATTGAAAAATTTATACCTAGTGTCCTTTATCTAGAATTTTGATCTTCTATCTGGGCTCCTAACCTCCTATGCTGAAGATAATTGAATAAAGCAGTTAAGTGGGATTGCTGCTGGCTGCCCATAGATCTGATATGTAGACCAGCAAGCATGAAATATTGCAGTTAAAGCTTTCTCTTAATGGCTTCACTCATTTACAAGGAAGTCAAGGTTGGCGCCTGCTTGACTTTGTGCTTCATCATGTCCTGCCAAGGTCGGCTTGTTCTTTCAACATCAACCATGAGTCAAAGCCAACCAACATGGGCCAGCTGCAATCATAAAGGCCGTGAAGGCTCAATTGTTGGTAAATGATCGCCATGAGCCAGACCCGACTAGCATTCAGTCGACCTTATTTTTTGTGGTAAGACTCAACCAATTAAAAAAAATAAGAACACTCTATAGAGATCTTCCCTAGCATCAGGTGAGCAAGAGGGGCATTTCATACTACTGCTCAACAAGATGGCCGAAACCTTAGCCTTACCTCCATTTCCCTAGAGCCTATTCTGTATCAGGTGTCCCACAATTGCTGGTTCATTCAAATTCAACAAAATCAGTTTCTAAGATGGTAAATCCTAAAAAACATGTACTTGTTTCAGCATCGGAAATAATTGTGCAAAGGTCTTCCCAGATAGAAAGCATACTAGAAGCATCAAACAAAGCAATGCTAGACGGAATATATATATATATATATATGTGTGTGTATGTGTGTATTGAAATCACAGCTGTTTCTATGCTCGGATGGTTAGTTTGTGTTGTTAAAAACTGCCATAAAAGTTGTATTCCATCCTTGAAAACCATGGTCAAGCAATTGATCATTGCAAATGCATCTTTTGCAATGGTTTTTATCAACACCAAGCAAAAAAATAACCATCCAGCCGTAGAGGTTCGTCTTAATTGGACACAAAGGCCAGTTCAAAGAGAAAAAAATAGGCCAACTTTTATTTGAATCCCTTGAATATTCAGAAATGATCTCGCCAATCCATTGTTGATCACCCATTTTAATCGTTAAACATGTTTAAAGTATGATGACATTCCTCTATTTCCAGTCAACCTTCTAGAATAGATGGATCATATGAATATCCCATCAAAAAATTCATTTCTCATGACACAATAAGCTCATGCTAATCCGCCAACTTGTGATCTCAACCCGTTTTTTAGTGGCGGAGCAAAGACTTTTTGGCTGGAGGGCACGTGAGTCACATCAAACGTGGGCACTATGATGTGACAGCAAGTGGGTCCATCATCATCACAATATACTTTTGACTGACTGGTATAGGCAATGGTGCACAGCAACCCACACTTAGCTTCAATACTTTCCCTCTTACAGCATGTTCAACGCTTACTGTGGGTAACGTAAGGGATACTGTTCTTGATCAATTTGTGATTGGGATTCTTCAACACAAGAATATTCAAACGTTATTACTTAGCATTGCTTGGATTTTGGAGAAGGGTGCAGAAACACAAAAAGTTGCATGCAATCCCGGGTAAATGACACAAGAATAAAAAAATTAATCAGGCCGAATCGGGCCCCATTAGGCCGACCTGGGCTGGTCTTTCAGGCCCGGTATCAAGCCAAGTACCTGGTACCGGGGCCGGATGCCCAGGCTTCCCTGTCCTTGCACTTCTAAAACATCGGCAGGTGATCTGAGGCTACTGGCAACGACCATTAGCCTACCCAAAAGTTTTTTGCTACACTACAAAGGACAAGGGCGAGTCTTGGTTTTTGCGAGGGGATGAGTATTGGCAATGGAAATAGGGTTATTGGTCGTTGCCAATAGCTTGTTTTGTGGTTGTGGTTGTATTTGTTCACTAGGGATCTGATATTGTGGGCTGGTGTGGCTGATTGCCCACACCAGCTATAATGTTTTTTTTTACAATCAAGAATATAATTTAGTGAAGATCGTATGACCCTTGAACAGAACATTTTTTGTTATTTGTGCCCTCTTGATGTTTTACACAATAAATAAATATATAATTTACATACATAACAGCTGGTGCAACACATTTTCTATGTAGTAAACAAATGACAACGAGGATACAAAACAATGAATTTTAATTATGTAAAAGAAACGAGTGCAATAGGTTTCTTGAGATACTGGTTTTTTATTTTTCAGTTCTACTTTCTCACCTTCTTTTCCTTCCTTCATAACTGTCTTCTGCTTTAAAGATTAGTGGGATCTTAAGGAGAGAAAATAACCCTGAAAAACCAGTCTAAAAATGAAGCTGATTTTATATATATATATATATATATATATATATATATATATAGAGAGAGAGAGAGAGAGAGAGAGAGAGAGGGAGGGAGAGTGAGAGAGAAATGTCATTAGGACAGACAGAACAAACAGGAAAAACATAAGAAAGACAAATGTCAGACAAAAGGGGCATGGTGTTTTGTTTTATGACCATCAAAATTCTGGACAAAGAACACCATAGTCCATAAGAACAGGACACTGGTATACAGGACGTCCAGTCCATTCTATCATATAGGACGACAATCAAACAACCTCTAAGGAATTGTTTGATGAATGGGATGCTTTATGAATCAGCTCAAAACTTTGGAATATATTTATGAAACATTCACAAAGTGTATCAACTGCCAAACGACCACTAAAGAATATGTTAAAATGAATATGTTAAAATGTCTATGCTTCTTACCAGTTTGTCATTGGAAGCCTTCAAAACAAAAATATTGAAATGTTATAACTTTAACAATGCTTGGATTGCAGAAAACGGTGCAGCAACACAAAAATATGCATGCAATCCCCTATAAACGATGCCCGAACTGCTTACATGACTAGCTACTGTCCTCAGCCACTATGAGACTTTCCCTGGCAAAGTGTTGCAATGTTAGTGTCTAGAAATCAGTGATATAGACAATGGATTAATTACTGTCAATGTATATTTAATAACCTATTTTATATTTCAATAAAACGAGGGGATCCCTGTGTTGTTTCCCAGTGAAAAATTACCTATTTGATGTCACGAGCAGTGGCACACCAATTACATTATTATACTTAAATATATGTTAGTTACTCGAATAGTGTATATGTTAAACTTAGAACACAATAACTCTTTAATTTGAAATGAACTTTAGGTACATGTTGGCTCGAGAGTCTATGGTTAAACCCTCGAAAGTAAGCTGTTATGGTGTTGTGCCAAATGTTTTGTCAAATGTTCACGTTGCCAAGCCACCCTTAAAAGTGTAGAGGAAATGATGGATGACGAGTGAGTGCAGACCATTTGCTCTGGACATCTTCCCCCAATGAAAAGAATGCTAGGAGTTAGGCTGGCTACATTTAACACGAAATAATTCAATAAGATATGCAGAAAAGAAACAAGGATGGTTAGGGAAAAGAATGCTAGGAGTTAGGCTGGTTACCTTTAACATGAAATTATTCAATACGGTATGCATAGAATGCAATGACCAGAACATAAAACACAAGAATTCTTTTTTATGCAACATTATCAAACATGCCCCATGTTTTACCATCCCAAAAGCTTATGCTTCCAAGCCCAGAGAACTCTGCCACCTGCCATCTACTTCTCTGCATGTGAATAGGAAAACCTATTTCTCATTGTAATCAAGCACATAATCATACCCTTTATTCTGTCAAATACATCATCAATGCAACATAGTTCAGCAAAAAACTCTAAAAAACTCACAGAAGAAAAAGGGGCCACGCCACAAAGCAGCAGAGAGAAAGAGAGGGAGATCGAGAAGACCTGTAAACCTTGTGGAAGGGGAAAGGAGGAGGTATCAAACAGTCCCTCAAGAGCAGTGAATATGAGTGTTGATGGTGACTTAGGCAGCAGCGGCGTGAGAAAGAAGCAGCAGTGATTTCTGGCGTGTTTCATTTGGGCAAAATCAGTTGGGAGGAGGAAGAAGAAGAACAACGACAAGGAGAAGAACAAAGGAAGGCCGAAGGGGTACCTGGCGTGAAGCTGGGAGCCGGAGCTGCAGCAAGAGCAAGAGGGACGACTGATGCATCTGAGGCAGCAGCAGCAAGAGAAGGGGAAAGGCAACAGATGCGTCTGAGGCAGAAGCGGCGAGAGAAGGCAGCAGCAGTGATTTCTGGGAGGTTTTATTTGGGAAAAATCAGTTGGGAGGAGGAGGAAGAAGAAGAACAACAAGGAGAAGAAGAAAGGAAGGCCACTAAAATGTCATGCATTTGAGAACAGTGTTTATAAAAGTTGGGCTGAATTAATTTAAGTCAATTTGAATTGTTTGGCAAACCTGTTGTATTCAGTGGCTGTTGCCTCGTGTTGTTATTTAATTATCTTTAAATACTTTTAAGATTTTTTATCTTCTATTTTTTGCTTGTTTTTTTAAATATAGTATACTGATTTATCTTACCGACAGCCTGCAGGTTGTTTCACTTTGGGTTTCGGTTCTGATTCCGATTGTTATAAACATTTATTAGAAACGAATGGTCTATAGAATGGATTCAATTTCACTATTACCCAAATAAATATATATTGTTGAAGGTTCCGCACTGCATTCAATCATCAAACAAGTAATCGACTTAATTTGCTATTTATTTTAAATGTGCATTTGTCAGTCTGAATTCGAATTTAATTTTAAAATTTTATACGAACCCTATTTTGATTTTCAGGTCCATGAAATGCCTGGAAGTACAAAAAATGGAGATTGGGGCTAGAGCCTTTGGTGGAGTCATACGTGGGCTGGTGTAGGCAGTTGCCAAAATGGTCCTATCAAATTTCTTTATTTTCATTTTTACGTAAGCTTTCAACTACTTGCTTCTTTATATGCACCAGTGACCCTATAGGTATGAGATTCTTTAAATTAATGCCCCTAAGTCCAACATTCCTAACTCTGGCTACCACTAACCATGGTTGGAGGCGGAACTAGCTGGATGATAAAATAATGAAGTTTCTGATAATTGATTGTACTAAGTTTTTTTTAATCATGTAATAAATATGTTACCAATTGGCAGCTTCGCCATTGACCATCAGTGTCGAAACTCAAGCAGCATCGATTGAAGAAATCAACAAGCGACATCCCATGACAATGCTGGTGGCTAAAGTTCAGTTTCTCCTCCTCCACCACCCTTCTCTCCTCATTCTTCTTGACTTTTATTTGAATGCCCTGAATATTCGGGAATGACCCGGCCAATCCAGTTTTCAGTCGACCAGATCGGATCATATGAAAATCCCATCAAAAGATCTGTAATGGCCCACGAACCAGGAAAGTTGCCATGATCTTCCCTAACCCATCAACTTGTAACCTCAACCTCATCTTTCGTGGCAGTACCCAAATTTTTTGACTGAACATCGCTTGAGTCACCGACCTGAGTTTGGTAGTGCCCATGTGGGCACTATGATGTGACTGGAACTGATTCTAGCTTTATCACAATATAATTTTTGACTAACTGTTATGGGTAAATATGGTGCACACCAACCCACCCTTAGCTCTGCTACGGCCCTTCTTACGACATAGTCCCCTCACAAAATGTTACAATGTCAGCTGGTGTCTAGAAATTAGTGACATAGACATTGGATTAAATTATTTATTTAATTACCTATTTGACATTTCAATAAAGCGAGGGGCTCACTCAGCAGTTTCCCAGCAAAAAATTACCTACTTGATATCACAAGCAGTGGCTACCGGATGGGCATCCAGACCAATTACATTATTATACTTGAACATATATGTTAGGTATGGGAAAACTATATATGTTACACTTAGAACATGATAACTCGATTGCAAGATAATATAAGCAAGGTTATCATTTGAGGTCAATGTGCTATACTAGTGCAACTAGGGTGGAAGCACTATGCCAGTTGATGGACATTTGGTTCTACTCACATGGGCATGGTCATTAGGGGAAGCCGGATTTCAGTTTTCACTCAATCTGAAACTTGAAACAGGTTATGTTTGCACCCTATGTATAAAAAACTGTACATAATAAGTAAAAAATAAAAATAAATTTTTAGAAGGACAAAAAGGGTTTATGAAAAAGTAGAAAATCCCAAAATATACACTTCTTTACAAAAAAAGTGAAAAATACCCCAACCCCTTTCTCTTTTTTCCCCCTTTGGTTTACATTTGTGTGTACAACCTTGTGCATGTAACTCGATATTAATATATGTTATTGTATCTTCTGGTGAAAGGTTTGGATCATTCCCAATGAAGTATTCTTTCCTAATGCATGTTTTAATTTCCACCATTTATTGCAAACCTTCTGAAGGGAGATTTTTAGCTATCGTGAAGGCTTTCTGGCTGTCAGATTGGTTCCTCGCTTCTTCTATACTGCTTGTTCTCTATTTTCTTTGGTTTTTTCTTTACTCTTTAGTTTCATTATACAAGCTCTCTCTCTCTCTCTCTCTCTCTCTCCTGTGTGTGCTTGTGAATGTATATATTTATACATATAAGATGATAAAAAAACGTACCACTTAGGTAAGGGACGGAAGCCTGGCCTATTAATGTTTTTTTCATAATTTAGCATTATCTTCAAATATATTGCATACATTAAGTTATTTCTTTTTTATTTTATTAATATACCATAATAATTAAAAATGGCTCTCATAACATTAAAATTTTAATAGTAGAAAAGAACACTTCTTTTTATAGAAGTAATTTGAACTTGAACTTTATTTAGATTAAATTAGTGTTTATAGTGAACAAATTAGGAGATTCACATTTTGTTCAAAACACTTTTTAACACAAATATAAGCGGTCTGCTGGTTTTTGTTTGTGACCAAAGTAGTGCGTGTGTTTATATATATATATATATATATATATATATATATATAATTTTCAATGACATTGCTATCTCTTTTATAAGGACCATGGTGTAGGTACTGTGAATAGCATTAAAATAGGGAAAGGGAAGTTGGTCGGTCAAACCAAGGCATCTTTCAGATGTGGTTTCATTAGCATCAGTCTTCTATATGCTTTTGTGGTGATGCTGATCTGTGTTGAAGTCGATGATATATGTGAGAGACTTCCTACATAAAAAAGGACCAAAGGCTGTGGAAACTCCTTCTTCTGCTTGAAGAGTCATATTTAGCACTTGTTGAATCATAATAAAAAGACGGTCAACTGCATCTGATGTAACAGATTTCGATTTTTCTTGTTGTCATGGTATTCATAATTCATGTTCTTCCATAGCCACCATATTGCGATGGGAACAGAATCATCCAACTTCACATAAATATTTTGATTCGAGCCTTTTTATTCAACTGCCACGTCTGCGTCTCTGCCACCAAGTCTGGAACTGTAATATCAATGATGACTGTCATATCATGTAAACTAATGGTGCCTATTCAACAGGGTGGTTCCTCTCTTTTTTGACCCTTTTACCACCGAAAGTGAAAATGTGGTGCAAGAAAGAAATAAAGAAACAGCTCCATGCCATATGAGTTCTCTTGCATGTATAGAGATAGAGAGAGAGAGAGGGACAGAGAAAGAGATAGGTATTACATGTTTTATTCTTATTTTAAATAGTAGTCCACACTGGGGAGTGGGAGATAGAGATGAGCTTATGGGCGCCCCCTAGTAATTTTATAGGAAATAAGTAGTTTTATAGGAAATGAAACATGGATTAAACAATGCGCCAACCTGTTAAGCCCAAAGAAAAAACACAAAAAAATACAATGGCCTCATAGATGGCTCATTTTTTGAAATTATTGGGTTGTACAAAAGGGTAGATTGATATGGTAGAAACTTTTGGTAAAACAGTTTTAGGTTGAGGATTCATGACTTACCCATTGAGTGACTTTGGCACTAGATATTTCCAAAATGAGTACTACCATGTCCAGATTCAATAGATATGTTGTTATTCCAGGCTTCCTTCTCCTTTTAAGGGAAGGTCTATGGTAAAGAAAATCCAATGCCTTTTTGGTCCGCTTTTTGAAATTGTAAACAAAAGCAAGACCTAGAAACAAAATGTTTTTTCTTTCTTTGTCCATCCTTTCCTCACTTTTCTCCTTTCCCTTTCCATTCTAGCCATCATCCAAAGCATTTGGATGATGAATTTTTGCAAACCAAACATATTTTTCAAAAATGTGGACTAGTGTGTGGGCCTCTTTAAAGTAGTTTTTTTGCAGGAAGGAGGCCACAAGGGTTCTACCCATCTGATGGTGGTGACTCCTAAAAATCAGTACCGCCTTTAAAAGGTGACCATAAGTCCCATTACACCTGTTGAGAGCAGCTAGCAGGAGTAGAGGCAGGTATAGGTTAAGTGTTGCTACGCTGATGCATAATTTTTTTTGTACGTCAATATGGTTAATGATTAAAATAACTTAAATTCACATTAAAAAAATTATGAAAACAAAATTGAAAATAGAAAAAAGTAAAAAGACTAAGGAGAATATTTTTAATAAATTACCAAAATATTCTTCTCTCCTCTGATGGACACATAACTTTCTATTGTTAAGTATTGGTAATTACATAAATTTTAAAAGCTTTTTATTTTTATATTAATATTTTTGAACAAATTTTCTCATTTTTTAAAAATTGAAAAATTTATACCTAGTGTCCTTTATCTAGATTTGATCTTCTGTCTGGGCTCCTAACCCTTATGCCAATGATAATTGAGTAAAACCGTTAAGTGGGATTGCTGCTGGCTGCCCATAGGTCTGATATGTAGACCAGCAAGCGTGAAATATTGCAGATAAAACTTTCTCTTAATGGCTTCACTCATTTATATGTAAGTCAAGGTTGGCGCCTTCTTGACTTTGTTCTTCATCACGTCCTGCCATGGTTGGCTTGTTCTTTCTACATCAACAATGAGTCAAAGCCGCCCAACATCTGAAACCCGGAGCCATGTGTAGGGGCCAGCTGCAATCATAAAGGCCGTGGAGGATCAATTGTCGGTAAATGATCACCATGAGCCAGACCCGACTAGCATTCAGTTGACCTTATTTTTTGTTAAGACTGAACCAATTAAAAAAATAAGAACACTTTATAGAGAACTTCCCTAGCATCGGGTGAGCGAGAGGGGTATTTCATACTACCACTCAACAAGATGGCCAAAACCTTAGCCTTACCTCCATTTCCCTAGAGCCTATTCTGTATCAGGTGTCCCACAATTGCAGGTTCATTCAAATTCAACCGAATCAGTTTCTATGATGGTAAATCCTAAAAAAAATGTACATGTTTCAGCATCGGAAATAATTGTGCAAAGGTCATCTGTAGACATAGATTATGTCTGTTACTTGTACGGTCAGGTTAGACATCTTCCCAGATAGAAAGCATACTTGAAGCATCAAACAAAGCAATGCTAGAGGGAATATATATATATATATATATGTATATATATATATGTATATATATATATATATATATATATATATATATATATATATATATATATATGTATATATATATATGTATATATATATGTGTGTGTGTGTGTGTGTGTGTATTGGAATC
The DNA here is from genome assembly GCF_008831285.2 of Nymphaea colorata. Lineage (NCBI taxonomy): Eukaryota > Viridiplantae > Streptophyta > Magnoliopsida > Nymphaeales > Nymphaeaceae > Nymphaea > Nymphaea colorata. The sequence continues at coordinate 16,887,406 of NC_045142.1, forward strand.
ACAGCTGTTTCTATGCTTGGATGGTTATTTTGTGTTGCTAAAAACTGCCATAAAAGTTCTATTCCATCATTGAAAACCATGGTCAAGCAATTGATCATTGCAAATGCATCATTTGCATTGGTTTTTATCAACACCAAACAAGAAAATAACCATCCAGCCGTAGAGGTTCGTCTTAATTGGACACAAAGGCCAGTTCAAAGTGAAAAAAATAGGCCAACTTTTATTTGAATCCCTTGAATATTCAGAAATGATCTCGCCAATCCATTGTTAACCACCCATTTTAATCGTTAAACATGTTTAAAGTATGATGATATTCGTCTATTTTCCAGTCAACCTTCTAGAATAGATGGATCATATGAATATCCCATCAAAAAATTGATTTCTCATGACATGAATAAGCTCATGCTAACCCACCAACTTGTGATCTCAACCCGTTTTTAGTGGTGGACCCAAGCCTGTTTGGCTGGAGGGCATGTGAGTCACATCAAACGTGGGCACTATGATGTGACAGAAGCTGGGTCCAGCATCGTCACAATATATTTTTGACTGACTGGTATAGGCAATGGTGCACAGCAACCCACACTTAGCTTCAGTACTTTCCCTCCTACAGCATGTTCAACGCTTACTGTGGTTACCTAAGGGGTACGTTAAGATGTCTCTGTTCTTGATGAATTTGTGATTGGAATTCTTCAACACAAGAATATTCAAACGTTATTACTTAGCATTGCTTGGATTTTGGAGAAGGGTGCAGAAACACAAAAAGTTGCATGCAATCCTGAAGAAAATCACCAAAATGGTTTTCAGCGAGAGAACAAGCTGAAGAAAAATAGAACCCTAAAGGGGTAGTGGCAAATCCAAAAATTTCTGGCTAAGGTGCAATATTAATGACTGGTAAGGGAAATTGCTTGCAATATCCACAATGTGGCTCCAATATTGTCAAAGAGTCATCTAACCGCAGGAACACTAATAAAATTTTCAAAATAAGAACAACCCCTAAGTAGGTAGATGGAAAGGGGGATGCTTAGCATAAGTCCAATGGAGCGCGAGTGATGTTGGTGCTACATTTCTATAATGCAACTGGAGTGGAAGCACTATACTAGTTGATGGATATTTGGCCCCACTCACAGGCATCGTTGGGCCCGAGAAGGAGATGACTACAAGCTGTTACAGATAGCCTGGCCCGAGATAATGGCCACGAACAAACAAATGGTCGACCGCTCTTTTAGGGGGCGTTTGATGGTTTGGAATTTTGATTTAAGAACGAAATGCAAGTCCAACTTCAACTCAAACATGAAACCTTTTACAGTCTTGAGAGTGGATAAACATCACTCAATACAAGACTTTGATAACATAAAATATTGTTAGTAGCCATGTAACGCCAGCCAATTACTGCTAATATTCATATATATATATATATATATATATATATATATATATATATATATATATATATATATATATATATTCTGGCCATATACACATTCACCCACTTAACGGTTGAGAGAAAGATGGAGAAAAAAAAAAGGTATAAACTAATACTAGATGACAAAAATACCCATTTACTTTTTTTTCTTTAGTTTTCTCTCGTCCATTCATTATAATGAATCAAATAGTCCTTATGAACAAGTAGAGTAACATTGAATAATCAGAGTCACCATTTAATTTTTTGCTATATATATAAAAATAAAAAAGAGGTATATGATATGGCTAAAATGGACATAGCATACTTGAAAACCCTCACTGCGTGAGCCTCTGCCCCATGAACTATCACCAGATGAGAGCCCATAATATCGTGGGTGGAAAGACATTTGTATATATATATATGTATAGAGAGGGATCGTGTGAGAGAAAGATTTTCCAAACACTTCAAGGTTCACGGATTAAGGAGGTCAATGGACAGGTTTTGGAGCAGGGACTACCATGTGTTACAGGGACAAAGCCAAAAAAATTTCATGAGAAGGACCAAATTAATGTTTCTAAATTTTGACTAAGGTCAAAATATCATTTTTCAAAATTTTTATATAGGACAAGTGAAATTTACTAAAATTTACATATAATGTTTTTTTAAAAAAATTGAGGTGGATCCAAGGCCATGCGAGCCTCCCTTGGCTCCACCCCTGATGCCTAAAAAAAATTTTCAAACACCATTAGGACAATCTCTTCTTCCAGCGTATTCAACAGTTATTGCGGTCACTTAAGTAATACGTTAAAGTGTGTCTTCTGCCTTCCTTTTGTGTTTGAAAGTCTTCAAATGTTTGTCATTGTTATACCTAAGCTTAACAATTGGAAGATGCTACCACTTTTCTCTATTGTGATGGTTACTGGTTACACAAAGGAATATGTAACTCAGTTCAGCCACATGTCTTTTTTTTTTTTTTGCAGAATTTTCAAATCCAAATGCTTCCCTTCATCAGGGGCCACATAACTATGACTTCCGTTATAAATATCAACGCATTTATCCTTAGTACAGCAACCATTTAGTCCTCACCATGGCAACCTTCTTCTCCCCCTTAGCATTCAGCCTCCTCCTGCAGCTGCTCCTACTTGCAATACTGCCTAACCCTACCACAATCTTCGCTTCCAAACCTCTCGGCTTCTCTATAGACCTCTTTTATCGAGACTCATCCCTGTCACCTCTCTATGACCCTTCATCCACTCTAGCTCAACGAGCTGAGCAGGAGGCTCCGCCCTCCATGTTGCGCTCCCGCAGCATTGCTTCATGGTTTTCTAATACCACCAGTGTGATCTCCAGCCCTGTGATGGCTGGTCCCGGTGAGTTTCTCGTGAAACTCTCGCTAGGTACCCCATCCAGCCTGTACTGGGCCATTATAGACGCTGGTAGCAACCTCATATGGACAACATCCTGCCATTGTGACAACTGCCATGTCAAAACACCAATGTTTGATCCACTTCAGTCGTCCACCTACAAGAACAGGAGATGCTCCACCAGCTTTTGCACGGAATTGCACGACCATCGTTGCACCAGCGACCAACTTTGCTGTTTCAGATATTCCTATAGAGCAAATTCCGAAGTAGAAGGGGTCCTAGCCTCCGAGATGCTCTTGTTTGACAATGGTGCTGACACCATCAAGCATGAAGGAATTGTCTTTGGTTCTGTTCATCGTGAAGATAATCCTGATTCTGCCCTGCGTAAAGTTCCTGGCCTTGGCCGTGGTCCTCTCTCTCTTGTTAAACAGATTGGCTCTTCCATTGATGACAAATTTGCTTACTGTCTTCCCCCGTATAGCAATGAAGACAATTCCACGGGACAGCTCAAATTCGGTGAGGATGCACCGTTTTCAGGCACAGAAGATGTTCAAGAGACGCCGATGGCATCAGAAGGTGGTGAAGGCAGCTTTTATGTGCTCATCCTGACAAACATAAGTGTCGGGAACAGCAGACTCAACATACAATTTGGTGGTGCACAGACGACTGCATTGTTGGGAGATGCCAGATCGATCATCATAGACTCGGGTACCAGCCTGACTTTTCTTGCAAAAGATGTGTATGTTCAAGCGGCAAATGTCATAAACCGTGAATGCTTCTATCCTCCTGAGCAAGATTTGCTGTGTTACCATGTAGAGAACAATGGTGATCCATATGAAGGGTTGCCGGAGATGAACTTTCATTTCGCTAATGCAGACTGGAAGCTGCCACCTTCAAATATCTTTGCAATGTTTAGAAGTGGAATCGCCTGCTTAGCCATTAAAGATGGAGAGATGCCCATCTTTGGGAATATTGCACAGCAGAACATGCATGTCAAGTATGATCTGGGCAACAGACTGCTTTCTTTTGCACCAACTGAATGTACACAGGGCTAAGGTCCAGCCATGAAAATTTCCAACACTTAGAAATGAATTGTTTATTGTAGGAACAAAAGTTATATACTTCACCTATAAGTAAGGGTTTTATTTGGTCATAATTGTGTGTTTCTGGTTATTGCACGTTCAACTCTCTCCCTAAATTTGAAGCAGGGTCAGGGAGACATGAAAAAAGAGGCGCTGAACCCCCATAGATCACGGTGAACCAGATAAGGATGAGTTTTAGATAGGGATGGGATGATGATGCTCATCGAGACGATCACCGCCTGAAACCACATGCTGGTGGGACCCCAAAAATAATGTTCATGTGATATCATTGACCCCAGTTAAGACCTGAGCTGGATTGACCCAGTCAACCGGTCCGATACAACCCGGTTCATAATCTCAGTTCTTATGAGCCAAACACGATCCGCTTATCTTTTTAACCTTTTTTTTGTTTTGCCTTTTAAACTGCTTTTGTAAAACTTCATGTCATCCTCCTACCAAAAAACTATTTATATGAATAGCAGAAGCATAAGTTCTTTAAGGGTGTGATTCAGTCGGATGCCTAATGTAAGAGTCAAAATCGACTTGGGCTTGACTCGAGCTCCGTTGTAAAAGCTTGACTTGAAACGAGTTGAGCTCAAGCTTAAATTTATACTCAAAGATCGAGTTTGAGTTGTAAGAACTCGATCCATTTAAAATCAGCTCCACTAGCATTAATAGTTAGACGAATGTTTATAGTTGAATTAATTAAAAAACCAGTTCAATGAGTTAAAAGAAATAAGAAGTAATAAATTAATATAAACGAGTTAAGTGAGTCGAGCTCGACGTTGTATCATCAAGTCAATGACACATTTACATTAGTTCTAAAAATAGAATCTTATAATCTTAGAAATGACACATTTTGTATATCTTTCATTATCTTTTCTCCTAGTCTGACTACATTTGATCATTTTGAGGTTTTTTCTGTGTGAAACTGACATGTCTTATAATAATGCCATGTTAATTCTTTTCAAATACGAGGTTG
>NC_045142.1:16892335-16975589 GCF_008831285.2 Nymphaea colorata
AAAAACATACCACTTAGGTAAGTGACGGAAGCCAGGCCTATTAAATATCTTTTTCGAAATTTAGCAGTATCTTCAAATATATTTGGTGATAAACATACATTAAGTTAGTTATTTTATTTTATTAATATACCATAATAATAAGAAAGAGATGGCTCTTATCACATTAAAATTTTAATAGTAGAAAAAAACACTTCTTTTTATAAAAGTAATTCGAACTTGAACATTATTTAGATTAAATTAGTGTTTATAATGAACAAATTAGGAGATTCACATTTTGTTCAAAACACTTTTTAACACAAATATAAGAGGTCTGTTGGTTTTGGTTTGTGACCGAAGTAGTCCGCGTGTGTGTATATATATATACATATATATATATAATTTTCAATGACATTGCTATCTCTTTTGTAAGGACCGTGGTGTAGGTACTGTGAATAGCATTAAAACAGGGCATCTTTCAGATGTGGTTTCATTAGCATGTCAGTCTTCTATATGCTTTTGTGGTGATGCTCATCTGTGTTGAAGTCGATGATATTTGTGAGAAACTTCCTACATAAAAAAGGACAAAAAGTTGTGGAAACTCATTCTTCTGCTTGAAGAGTCATATTGAGCACTTGTTGAATCATAATAAAAAGACGATCAATTGCCTCTGATGTAACAGATTTTGATTTTTCTTATTGTCATGGTATTCCTAATTCATGTTCTTCCATAGCCACCATATTGCCATGGGAACACAATCTTCCAACTTCACATAAGTATTATGATTTGAGCCTTTTTATTCCACCTCCACGTCTGTCTCTGCCACTAAGTCTGGAACTGTAATATCAATGATGATAGAACTGTCATATCATGTAAACTAATGGTTGCCTATTGAACAGGGTGGTTCCTCTCTTTTTTGACTTGTCTACCACCGAAAGTGAAAATGTGGTGGAAGAAAGGAACAAAGAAACAGCTCCATGCCATTTGAGTTCTCTTGCCTGTATAGAGATAGAGAGAGAGACGGACAGAGAAGAGATGGGTATTACATGTTTTATTCTTATTTCAAATAGTAGTCCACACTGGCGACTGGGAGAGAGAGATGAGCTTATGGGCGCCCCCAAGTAATTTTATAGGAAATAAGTAGTTTTATAGGAAATGAAACATGAATTAAACAATGCACCTACCTGTTAAGCGCAAAGAAAAAAGACACAAAAATACAATTGGCCTCATAGATGGCTCATTTTTTTGAAATTATTGGTTGTATTGATATGGTAGAAACTTTTGGTAAAATGGATTTAGGTTAAGGATTCATGACTTACCCATTGAGTTACTTTGGCACTAGATATTTCCAAAATGAATACTTCCATGTCTGGATTCAATAAATATGTTGTTATTCCAGGCTTCCTTATCCTTTTAAGGGAAGGTCTATGGTAAAGAAAATCCAATGTCTTTTTGGTCCGATTTTTGAAATTGTAAACAAAAGCAAGACCTAGAAACGAAATGTTTTTTCTTTCTTTGTCCATCCTTTCCTCACTTTTCTCCTTTCCCTTTCCGTTCTAGCCATCATCCAAGCATTTGGATGATGAATTTTTGCCAACCAAACATATTTTCAAAAAATGTGGACTAGTGTGTGTGCCTCTTTAAAGTAGTTTTTTTGCGGGAAGGAAGCCACAAGGGTTCTACCCATCTGATGGAGGCGACTCATAAAAATCAGTACCACCTTTAAAAGGTGACCATAAGTCCCATAACACCTGTTGAGAGCAGCTAGCAGGAGTAGAGGCAGGTATAGGTTAAGTGTCGCTATACTGATGCATAATTTTTTTTGTACGTCAATATGGTTAATGATTAAAATAACTTTAATTCACATTAAAAAAATTATAAAGACAAAATTGAAAATAGAAAAAAGTAAAAGGACTAAGGAGAATATTTTTAATAAATTACCAAAATATTCTTCTCTCCTTTGATGGACACATAACTTTCTATCGTTAAGTGTTGGTAATTACATAAATTTTAAAGGCTTTTTATTTTTAAATTAATATTTTTGAACAAATTTTCTCATTCTTTAAAAATCGAAAAATTTGTACCTAGTGTCCTTTATCTAGAATTTTGATCTTTTGCCTGGGCTCCTAACCCCCTATGCCGAAGATAATTGAATAAAGCAGTTAAGTGGGATTACTGCTGGCTGCCCATAGGTCTGATATGCAGACCAGCAAGCGCGAAATATTGCAGATAAAACTTTCTCTCAATGGCTTCACTCATTTACATGGAAGTCAAGGTTGGCGCCTGCTTGACTTTGTGCTTCATCACGTCCTGCCAAGGTCGGCTTGTTCTTTCAACATCAACCACGAGTCAAAGCCGACCAACATCCGAAACCCGGAGCCATGCGTAAGGGCCAGCTGCAATCATAAAGGCCGTGGAGGCTCAATTGTTGGTAAATGACCACCATGAGCCAGACCCAAATAGCATTCAGTCGACCTTATTTTTTGTGTTAAGACTGAACCAATTAAAAAAATAAGAACACTCTATAGAGATCTTCCCTAGCATCGGGTGAGCAAGAAGGGTATTTCATACCACCGCTCAACAAGATGGCCAAAACCTTAACCTTACATCCATTTCCCTAGAGCCTATTCTGTATCAGGTGTCCCACAATTTCAGGTTCATTCAAATTCAACAGAATCAGTTTCTATGATGGTAAATACTAAAAAAATGTACTTGTTTCAGCATCGGAAATAATTGTGCAAAGGTCATCTGTAGACATAGACTGTTACTTGTAGGGTCAGGTTAGACATCTTCCTAGATAGAAAGCATACTAGAAGCATCAAACAAAGCAATGCTAGAGGGAATATATATATATGTGTGTGTGTGTGTGTGTGTGTGTGTGTGTGTGTATTGAAATCACAGCTGTTTCTATGCTGGGATGGTTATTTTGTGTTGTTAAAAACTGCCATAAAAGTTGTATTCCATCATTGAAACCATGGTCAAGCAATTGATCATTGCAAATGCATCTTTTGCAGTGGTTTTTATCAACACCAGGCAAAAAAATAACCATCCAGCCATAGAGGTTCGTCTTAATTGGACATAAAGGCCAGTTCAAAGAGAAAAAAAATAGGCCAACTTTTATTTGAATCCCTTAAATATTCAGAAATGATCTCGCCAATCCATTGTTAATCACCCATTTTAATCGTTAAATATGTTTAAAGTATGATGACATTCGTATATTTTCCAGTCAACCTTCTAGAATAGATGGATCATATGAATATCCCATCAAAAAATTGATTTCTCATGAGACAAATAAGCTCATGCTAACCCGCCAACTTGTGATCTCAACCCATTTTTTAGTGGTGGAGCCAAGACTTTTCGGCTGGAGGGCACGTGAGTCATATCAAACGTGGGCACTATGATGTGACAGCAACTGGGTCCAGCATCATCACAATATATTTTTGACTGACTGGTATAGGCAATGGTGCACTGCAACCCACACTTAGCTTCAATACTTTCCCTCCTACAGCATGTTCAATGCTTACTGTGGTTACCTAAGGGATACGTTAAGATGTCTCTGTTCTTGATCAATTTGTGATTGGAATTCTTCAACACAAGAATATTCAAACGTTATTACTTTTTGCAGAAACACAAAAAGTTGCATGCAATCCCTGGTAAATGACACAAGAACTTGTTACATTACTAGCTAATGTCACCAGCCACTATAAGTCCCCCCAGCAAAAAGTTCCAATCTTGGTGTCTGTAAATGATGACATAGACAGTGGATTAATTACTGTCATTTATATATTTAATTACCTATTTGATGTTTCATGAATAGAACGAGGATCTCCCATGACAGTTTCTGAGCGCGAAAAAAAACCTATTTGATGTCACAAGCAGCCGCTGCCGGAAGTTCATGCAGTGCAATTACATTATTATACAAAAATTTGTTTTAGGTTCTGGAAAACTATATATTTTAAACTTAGAACATGATAACTCCTCAACTTGATAGCAAAATAATCTAAGCAAGGTTATAATCAATCACCAAAATATGGAGTACATCACCAACTTATGGAGTTTGGTGCATGTTGTATGGAGAGTCTATGCTTCATGCCTTCAAACTAATTAGAGTCCAGAAATAACAAAAATGGTTTTCAGCAAGAGAACAAGCTGAAGAAAAATAGAACCCTAAAGGGGTAGTGGCAAATCCAAAAATTTCTGGCTAAGGGGCAGTATTAGTTTAATTTTCAACTTTAAGGTATATAAAAAGTTTTAAAAACTAATATCAATGACTGGTAAGGGAAATTGCTTACAATATCCACAATGTGGCTCCAATATTGTTAAAGAGTCGTTTGACAGCAGGGACACTCATAAAATTTTCAAAATAAGAACAACCCCTAAGTAGGTAGACGGAAAGGGGGATGCTTAGCAGAAGTTTAACCGAGCGCAAGTGATGTTGGTGCTACATTTCTATACTGCAACTGAAGTGGAAGCACTATACTAGTTGATGGATATTTGGCCCCACTCACAGGCATCGATGCGGACATGGGCTTGAGGGTAAGGGGAAAGAGGGAGCTTCTGGCTTTCACTATGATTGTGGTGTGACCTGCTGCTCATCTAAAATTAGAGTCCTACATACGTTATGTTATTTTTTATGAAAGGTGTTGGCACAAGTTTATTTATAAAATATTAAACTTTGCCAATTGTAATTTCATCATTCATGCGAACAAGCTGGTATGATTCAAATAGGTTAATTCAAACCAATTTTTACATATGAAATGAAAAAAAATATATTATAAAATAGATCAAAAGAAATCCCCAAATTATAAAAAACAGCACACAAACAATAATATATAGAAGCAAAAAAGAGAAGGAGAATGATGTCAAAAGATGACTACACACTATTATAGATAGCCTGGCCCGAGAGAATGGCCACGAACAAACAAACGGTCGACAGCTCTTTTAGGGGGCATTTGATGGTTTGGAATTTTGATTTAAGAATGAAATGCAAGTCCAACTTCAACTCAAACATGAAACCTTTTACAGTCTTGAGAGTGGATAAACATCACTCAATGCAAGACATTGATAACATAAAATATTGTTAGTAGCCATGTAACGCCAACCAATTACTTCTAATATATATATATATGTATGTATGTATATATATTATGGTCATATTCACATTCACCCACTTAACGGTTGAGAGAAAGATGAAGAAAAAAAAGTATAAACTAATACTAGATGACAAAAATACTCATTACTTTTTTTTCTTTAGTTTTCTCTTGTCCATTCGTTATAATGAATCAAATAGTTCTTATGAATGAGTAGAGTAACATTGAATAATCAGAGTCACCATTTAATTTTTTGCTATATATATAACAATATAAAAGAGGCATATGATATGGCCAAAATGGACATAGCATACCTGCAAACCCTCACTGCTAGAGCCTCTGCCCCATGAACTATCACCAGATGAGAGCCCATAATATCGTGGGGTGGAAAGACATTTGTATATATATATATATATATATATATATATATATGTATAGAGGGAGATCGTGTGGGAGAAAAATTTTCCAATCACTTCAACGTTCACGGTTTAAGGAGGTCAATGGACAGGTTTTGGAGCAGGGACTACCATGTGTTACAGGGACAGAGCAAAAAAAATTTCCTGAGAAGGGCCGAATTAATGTTTCTAAATTTTGACTAAGGTCAAAATATCATTTTTCAAATTTTTATATAGGACAAGTGAAATTTACATATAATTTTTTTTTTTTAAATTGAGGTGGCGCCAGGGCCATGCGAGCCTCCCTTTTCTCCATCCCAGATGCCTAAAGAAAATTTCAAACACCACAAGGACAATCTCTTCTTCCAATGTATTCAACCAGTTATTGCGGTCACCTTAAGTAATACGTTAAAGTGTCTGCAGCCTTCCTTTTGTGTTTGAAAGTCTTCAAATGTTTGTGATTGTTATACCTAAGCTTAACCATTGGAAGATGCTACCACTTTTCTCCATTGTGATGGTTACTGGTTAGACAAAGGAATATGTAACTCAGTTCAGCCACATGTCTTTTTTTTTTTTTTTTTTTGCACAATTTTCAAATCCAAATCCATCCCTTCTTCTGCGGCCACCATAACTATGACTTCCATTATAAATATCAACACATTTCTCCTTAGTACTGCAACCTTTTAGTCCACACCATGGCAGCCTTCTTCTCCCCCTTAGCATTCAGCCTCCTCCTGCACCAGCTCCTACTTGCAATACTGCCTAACCCTACCACAATCTTCGCTTCCAAACCTCTCGGCTTCTCTACAGACCTCATTCATCGAGACTCATCCCTGTCACCTCTCTATGACCCTTCATCCACTCTAGTTCAACGAGCTTAGCAGGTGGGTCGGTGCTCCATGTTGCACTCCCGCAGCATTGCTTCACAGTTTGCCAATACCACCAGCATGATCTCCAGCCTCGTGATGGCTGGTCCTGGTGAGTTTCTCGTGAAACTCTCGCTAGGTACCCCATCCAGCCCATACTGGGCCATTATAGGCACTGGTAGCAACCTCATATGGACAACATGCCGCCATTGTGACAACTGCCCCGTCAAAACACCAATGTTTGATCCACTTCAGTCGTCCACCTACAAGAACCAGAGATGCTCCACCAGCTTTTGCATGGAATTGCGCGACCATCGTTGCACCAGCACCAACTTTGCTGGTTCAGATATTCCTATGGGGACAATTCCAAAGTAGAAGGGGTCCTAGCCTCCGAGACGCTCCTGCTTGACAATGGTGCCGACACCATCAAGCATGAAGGAATTGTCTTTGGTTGTGTTCATCATGAAGATAATCCTGATTCTGCCCTGCGTAAAGTTCTTGGCCTTGTTGGCCTTGGCTGTGATCCTCTCTCTCTTGTTAAACAGATTGGCTCTTCCCTTGATGGCAAATTTGCTTACTGTCTTCCTCCATATAGTAATGAAAACAATTCTGCGGGACAGCTCAAATTCAGCGAGGACGCAAAGTTTTCAACCACAGAAGAGGTTCAAGAGACGCCGATGGCGTCAGATGGTGGTGAAGGCAGCTTTTATGTGCACGTCCTGACAAATATAAGTGTCAAGAACAGCAGACTCAACATACAATTTGGTGGTGCACAGACAACTGCATTGTTGGGAGATGCCAGATCGATCATCATAGACTCGGGTACCAGCCTGACTTTTCTTGCCAAAGATGTGTATGGTCAAGTGGCAAATGCAGTGGCTAATGTCATAAACCGTGAACGCTTCTATCCTCCTGAGCAAGATTTGCTATGTTACCATGTAGAGAACAATGGTGATCCATATGAAGGGTTGCCGGAGATGACCTTTCATTTCACTAATGCAGACTGGAATCTGTCACTTTCAAATATCTTTGGAATGTTTAGAAGTGGAATTGCCAGCTTAGCCATTAAAGATGGAGAGATGCCCATCTTTGGGAATATTGTGCAGCAGAACATGCATGTCAAGTATGATCTGGGCAACAGACTGCTTTCTTTTGCACCAATTGAATGTGCACAGGGCTATGGTCCAGCCATGGAAAAAGTCCAACATGTAGAAATGAATTGTTTATCATAGGAACAAAAGTTCTAGACTTTTGAGAAATGACCTTCTTCTTGGAGAAAATATTCAGAAATTTCTGTAACATAGAGCTGTGCTAGATTTGTTAACAATGATAAGATCTATGGAACAGATACGATCAGGATCAGTTACAAAGGATTTGGTACGGTTTCCAAAACTCAAGAGCTATTCAAAACTGACCACTCTTCTCTAAATGAGAAAGAAATCATTTCTCCTCTCTTCTTCTATAATTCTGCCCAAATCTGTCGTGTAAATCAAGATCCTGAAATCAAGGATCTGAATTGTATAAAGTGAATATAAATATTTGCACTCTCTCTGTCTGGTTATAGAATAGAAGGGAGAGTCTTTGTGTGGATGTAGGCTGATTTTAGCCGAACCACGTTACACCTATGTGTTCATCTTTTCTTTTAACTTGGTATCAGAGCCTGCAACTGCTTTCATCGTGGTCTTCCGTATCATGCATCTTTCTAGAGCCATGCTTCACCTGTCTGGTGCACGACCATTGTTTCATGCTGACACCATCATTTTCCAGCCACTCTCTTTGCTGCGTCCTCTATTGCGTCTCCTGTTCCTCTTCCTACATCCATAGTTTTTTGCGTGACAAGGGAAACCACAGAGGAACGTGTGGTTTCATGCTCTTTTTTTTTTGTGGTGAGAAAGTGAAAGCCACCAAGGCCTTCACCGAGGAGCGTGCTGCTTCCTGTCTTCACCGAGGAGTGTGCTTCACCGAGGAGCGTGATGCTCCTTTTAATGTTTGAACAAAGGTGTGGCACCGAGTGTGTTGTTTGCTGCCTTCATCGAGGCACGTGCCTTCCTTTTGGAGTGTGTTGTTTCTTGCCTTCACCGAGGCACGTGCCTCCTTTTTTGTCTAAGGGAGGCCACGCTCTTTCCAGCCTTCACCGAGGAGCACGCTGTTGATTTCTTTTTCTGTCTCTCAACAAGGGAAGGTCATGCTTTTTCCAGCCCTCACCAAGGAGTGTGTTGTTTCCTTTTGTGTTCACATGTTCACCAAGGAGCGTGCTAACAAGGGAATGCCACCGAGGCCTATCTATCCCTTTAGTCACCCGATCCGCCTCCTCAATCGCCTTTTTTGTTTATCAGACACAAATCGTATTGACTGTGTTCATCGGCTGTTGATTGAACGAGGGAGAAATTTCTAGTATAATGTGGCTGCATTGTTCTCTTCTAACGCTCCTCGCACTCCTACTCCACTAGGTACACAATGGAATGCTTTCTCAAGTTTGGTTTCAGTCAAGCTTGATCGTTCAAATTATCTTCCCTGGCGTTCTCAAATTGAAAGTGTTATGAGAAGTCAAAATTTGATCAAGTATGTTAATGGAAAATGTTCTGCTCCACCAGAATTTCTTGATGACACACACACACAAGAAAATACTGCTTATGATTTATGGTATCGTGAAGACCAACTTGCACTAAGTTGGACCAAAGTCACTGTGACTCAACCAGTCATGTCACAACTAGTTCGTGTTGGCACGGCTATAGATGCTTGGTGCATCCTTGAAAAACAGTATGCCTCACAAAATAATCTTCGTATTATTCAGTTGAAAAGAGAATTACAAAACATAAAAAAGGGAGGAATGTCTATGACTGAATACCTTCAACATATTAGTTTCTTACATGATTCTCTTAGCAGAGTGCAGCACTTTGTCTCAGATACAGACCTTGTTCTCTATACCTTGAATGGACTGAATTCTGAATATGAATCTTTCATTACCACGGTTACTGCATTCAAAGATCTGCCTTCATGGTCTGAATTATATGATATGTTAATTACTCAAGGGCGACACGACTTGGAATGTTTCTTCATCCCAGATGTCTCAGGTTGAAGCCACTACCACTGCCTTTATTGCTGAACAAGGGTGTGGGCATGCTTTTATTACTGACCAAGGGCGTGGGCATGCTTTTATTACTGACCAAGGGCATGGGCGTGGCAACTATAATGGTGGTTGGGGTAGAGGCCGTAATGGAGGAAGAGGAAACTATGGAAAAAATAATAATACTAACAAGTCTAGCCAAGGAGTAGCTTATCAATATTTTGGCAGAAGAAATCATACAGCTCGACAATGTTATCATATTCCAAAAGTGTTTATGGCCATGGCACTCAACATGGGAAAATCTGATAATGCATCTAGTAGCCGAGAAAATGTAAGCAATACTCAAGAATCAGCCTGGTTTGTGTCATAGGATTGATTCTTCACTCTTCTGTATGTTTTCTTCTGCCATAGGAGTGATTCTTCATGTCAGCTGGAAGTGCCTTGTTTGTGTTCAAGTTAATGTTGTAGATAGAGCCCATCTCTCTCATAACCATCACCAAGCCTCTTCCGGGGTTTCTGGTCCAGTAGAATGACCTTCTTCTTGGAGAAATTATTCAGAAATTTCTGTAACATAGAGCTGTGCTAGATTTGTTAACAATGATAAGATCTATGGAACGGATACGATCAGGATCAGTTACAAATGATAGGGTACGGTTTCCAACACTCAAGAGCTATCTAAAACTGACCAATCTTCTCTAAATGAGAAAGAAATCATTTCTCCTCTCTTCTTCTATAATTCTGCCCAAATCTATCGTGTAAATCAAGATCCTAAAATCAAGGATCTAAATTATATAAAGCGACTATAAATATATGTACTCTCTCTGTCTGGTTATAGAATAGAAGAGAGAGTCTTTGTGTGGATGTAGGCTGATTTTAGCCGAACCACGTTACACCTGTGTGTTCATCTTTTCTTTTAACTTGGTATCAGAGCTTACAACTGCTTTCACTGTGGTCTTTCGTATCCTGCATCTTTCTAGAGCCACACTTCACATGTCTGGTGCACAACGATTGTTTGATGCCGGCACCATCGTTTTCCAGCCACTCTCTCTGCTGCGTCTCCTGTTCCTCTACTA
Organism: Nymphaea colorata; assembly: GCF_008831285.2. Classification (NCBI taxonomy): domain Eukaryota; kingdom Viridiplantae; phylum Streptophyta; class Magnoliopsida; order Nymphaeales; family Nymphaeaceae; genus Nymphaea; species Nymphaea colorata. The sequence goes on from NC_045142.1 coordinate 16,902,803, forward strand.
GGGCCGCTTGAGAAAGGAGGACTCTATAGATGGACGAGAGAAAGGAAGGACTCTACTAGCAATCCTATCAGTATTGGAGATGACGATCAATAAAAGACTGCTAATACTTCTTTGGTTTCTCAAAATTCTTACTCAGACATTTAGTTATGGCATTTGTGTCTAGGACATGCTTACTTTTAGTTGTTAAACTCGTTGAAAGTTGCTGGTCTAATTTCTGTTGATGAAAGACATAAATTAGATTTTTGTTCTTCATGTGTGCTTGGAAAAATGCATAAAATTCATTTTCCTAAAGCTGAGTTTCATGCAACCAAACCTCTTGAAGTGTTACATGTTGATATTTGGAGACCAGCACCATGTGCTTCATGAGAAGGGTACATGTATTATTTCTTAATGGTTGATGACTACTCTCACTTCTCATGGATCTTTCCCTTGTCAAAGAAAAGTGATATGCTTCCATGTTTTAAAACCTTTTTAAGCATAGTAGAGCATCAACTTGAAACAAAAATGAAAATTTTTCATTCAGATGGAGGAGGAGAATTCATGAGCAAAGAATTTAGCACATTTCTTGAAAATCAAGGTATTCGTCGATGGATAACATGCCCTTACACATCCCAGTAGAACGAGATAGTAGAAAGAAAGCATATGCATCTAGTGGAAATGGGACTCACCATGATTATTCATGCCAATATGCCACAAAAATTTTGGTTTGATGCTTTTAAAACTGTTGTTCATCTTATTAACAGGTTGCCTATTGCAGACTTGCAAATGACGCCATATGAGAAGCTCTTACATGAAGTTCCCAAATATAGTCATCTAAGGACCTTTGGTTGTACCGTCTATCCATTGAATGGGCGTAGACATTCTTCAAAACTAGAACCCAAAGCTCAAACCTGCGTCTTCATTGGGTATGGCAGCTGTCATAAAGGCTGTGTTTGTTACAATCCAATCTCTAATCGTGTCATCATATCTAGACATGTTATTTTTTACGAAAGAAATTTTTTATACTCTCATTGTGGTCCCTCTTTTACTGCCTCAAACATTTCAAGTTAGCTAAGGTCATCATCCAGATCTGAATGTATTAAGCCTAGACCTATTGATAAGCTAAAAGAGAGTTTACCTCTTATTGAGTTGCATGAAGTTCCCAAATATAGTCATCTAAGAACCTTTGGTTGTACCCTCTATCCATTGAATGGGCCTAGAAATGTTTCAAAACTAGAACCCAAACCTCAAACCTGTGTCTTCATTGGGCATAGCAGCTGTCATAAAGGTTGTGTTTGTTACAATCCAATCTCTAATCGTGTCATCATATCTTGACATGTTATTTTTGACGAAAGAAATTTTTTATACTCTCATTGTGGTCCCTCTTTTACTGCCTCAAACATTTCAAGTTAGCTAAAGTCGTCGTCCAGATCTGAATGTATTAATCCTATACCTATTGATGAGCTAAAAGAGAGTTTACCACTTATTGAGTTGCCTTGAATCATTACTAGTTCGTCAAGTTCCTCAGTTGTTCAAACTGGTTCCAATCACTTTCATGTGCACATACCATCAATTTCAGCATACTTAGACCTTCATGGAACTAGAAACACATGTTACAGACAATTCCAGCACAAGGGTGTCACAGTGTGCTTCATATAGCTATATTATGAACATAGTACCACATTATATATATTCTTTCACAAACAGCTCATGTATTACCCTAAAAATACCCATTTATTTTTCTGCACACAGGTAATTACACCTCATACATGCATATATATATTTATTTTTAGGCAATCAGAGATGTCTAAGACCAAGAGTGTTGTGTATCATTTCCAGAATATAACACTTCACACATCTATTCATATCCAGGCATGTAAATACATAGATTCGCTACTATAACATGCATATATATATATATATGTATATATATATATATATATATATATATATATATATATATTTACAAGCAACAAAGGTACAAGGGCTACATGCTGCACTCATAGCTGAGTATTCCCATACCGTATTGCTCTATGCTGCAATCAATTCAGTCCACCAAGAAGGCTGCCGTTCCAAGGCAGTGTAGCACGATTTCCTTGCAAAACATGTATTTACATGTATAATTTCAGCCCCACCAAGTAGAATTCTCCTTGCTTTATATACATATATATATATATATATTCCTACCTATATAGATTATTTATAAAAGAAACTATATAACACTTACCAGGGTCTCTTTAACTGTACAGCCCCTGATTTTTTTACTGTCAGCACCCTAGCTCCTTGGCTTTCTTAATCCTCCAAGCTGCGGATAACAGTCACGTGGACCAGTGCCTCTTTGCTCTTGATCTTCACCACAAGATGCAGGAAAAAAAGGGATAGCTTTCACTTTTTCCTAATTTGTAACTGCTGGAACCCTTCCCCCTATGGTTGCAGCAAATGGGAACCTGAGGTATGGGGTTAAATAAGGCCAATACATGGCGAGCAACAACCCCAAATGATTTTTCTCAGGAAGGCTTCTCAGCTGCCCTCAATCATCTTTAGTTTCTTTTAATATTTTCAGTTACCACTTCTACCTAGGTATATATTTGGTATCCCATTCGTTTCTTTCCATGACTGCCCCCTTTATGATATAGTTGACAGTTTCAACTATTTTTATCAGTTATTGAATCTACCAATTATAGTCTATACTCTTATTAAAATTTTTGTGATAATAATGAAAAAGAAAAAGAAAAACGTGGGCATTACAGCAACCGTCCGGTTTGAACAGGAAGTATTGGTTAGAAGGCGATCAGTTCTTAGAGATGATGTTAGCGACCATCAGTCTGTTTCATCAACTTTCAAAGGTCGCGAGTTATAATGAAAAATTTGGCTTTTGGTATTGTTTTGGCTGCAAGAATGATATGTATAGAGGGATACAATTTTGATATAGAAAGCATATTTAGATGGGTGCTTTGTGATGTTAGAGGTGCTTTCCTTCCAGTTTTCACTTTTCACCTGTACAAATCAGACCTTAGGCATGCAATATATTGGATCATATAGATATATAGCCCTCCACGTACGTCATTAAAACGATCTCAAATGCCCACCTAAGCAACAAATTAACTCTAAGGTCACCTACGTTCTTTAGAGAGAGCTTCGCCATTGACCATCAGTGTCCAAAACTCAAGCCGCATCGATTGAAGACATCGACAAGCGACATCCCATGACAACGTTTCCTCCTCAACCAACCCCCTCTCCTCTTTCTTCTTCTTCGGCAACTTGTATCTGTGGAACTGGTCAATGCCCGATATGAGATATGAGATCGAGTTACTGCACACTTCTGTGGATCCACAAGTATACATTATCATAGGAAAAAAGATGAAGGTTGGGTTATTTCTGAATTTTTTAATGACGTACTATGTCTGTTTTGCACTTTTTATTTTTTTCATAACCTTTTTTTACCCTTTTTAACTGTTCCTTTTCTACTATAAACAGGGATATTTTGGTCATTATGTACCCATATACACAATTTTTTTACATATAACCTGTTTTGAAAACCCGTTTCTACAGGATATATATATATATGTATATATATAATCAATATTCTTAGTCATCTTTTTCTTACAGGATATATCTTCTCTATATAGATTACCTTCTAGGACCAGACACACTCTTTTTCACTACGACTGTTTTATTAATGCAAATCTGTTCGTGTTGGCCCATGTCCCCCCGAACTCAGCTGAATGCCCTCCACTCATTGCTCTCATCATGAGCAACTGTCATCACCCTCTTTCTCTCTCTCTGTTTTATTCTGAAACAGCTCCTAAGGTAGAAAGATTAACGGAAGATGTGGACTGCGAAAGAGTCATGCATGGAATATTCTTCTGTCAGATTTTTCTTTCTTTGACAAGTAGCCTAAACCAGTGTTGTTAGAGGTGCACACCTGCATGAGGTCTCTATGCATCACCTAGAAGAACGCCTCAAAGCATCTGAGTGATGCATCATTGACCTAATTAAGGTGTGTGGCATGACGACCTAATTAAGGTGTGCGGCATATATATATATATATATACATATACATATATATATATATATATATATATATATATATATATATATATATATATATATATATATATATATATACCTGTGTGTGTGTATATTGATCGGACAGCTATTTTTGTGCTCGAATGGTTATTTTGTATCATTAAAAACTGCTGTAAAAGTTGTATTCCATTATTTAAAACCATGGTCAAGCAACTGATCGTTGCAAGTGCATCTTTTGATGGATTCGAGGTGAGAATCACCTAGAAGACATGGCTAGGTTGTTGCATTTGAGAACTCACGGAAAACCCATGCTGGGGACATCCAGCTACAGCTTGATGGGGATGAGCAGCGACCTTTTAGGTTTGACAGATTTGGAGTTTAAGAAAGCTGTGGCATATAGAGAAAAGTCGACGCCATTAATTGTTTTAGAGCTACAAAATAATTGGAGACATGCAAAACATGAAGTAACTTCACAAGAAACGAACCAAGTATTGAGGTCTTTTCATGTATGACTACCAAAGCTAGTGCTATCTGGATGATAAAATCATAAAATATTGGGCCCAGAACGAACTGGTACAATTCTTTGTCTTTCTCCTGTGCTTGCTTGACTTCAATTTAGTTGGCCCGAGAGAATTTGATTGTTGTTGGTGGTGGCCTTGCTTGTCTTTGATTTAGTTGATGTAGTAGAGCCCATGTATCTCTTTCGTATCCATCACCAAATTCTCCATTGGGGTTTCTAGAGAAAATAACATGGCAATCAAGATATTTTGGTTAGTTTGCTAACCGATGGCTATTAGGAAATTTCTGTAACAGAGAGCTGTGCTAGATTTGTCAACAAGATGAAAATGTCTAATTCCTTTAAACTGAAGTTGTAGATCCATGTGCCATCTGTATTTGAAGTTGGCATACAATTGTTTTGTATGTTCTGGTGGAAAATTTGGATCATTCCCAGTTAAGTCTTCTTTCCTAAAGCTTGTTTCGTTTCCTAAAGCTCTTTCTGGTGGAAAATTTGGATCATTTCCTATAGCTATCCTGAGGGATTTCTCGTTGTCGGATTGGTTCCTCTCTTCTTCTCTGCTGCTTCTATTTTCTTTTGTTTCGTCCTTTTTTTTAAGTTGTACTGTCGCATCCATTACTCTTTGGATGTTTTTAGTTTCATTTAATACAAACTCTCTCTCTCTCTCTCTCTCTCTCGCTCTCTCTCTCTCTCTCTCTCGTGTGTGTGCATGTGCATGTATATGTATATATAAATAACATACCACTTAGATAAGGGACAGAAGCCGGGCCTATTAAAATTCCTTTTCTTTATAATTTAGCACTATCTTAAAATATATTTGGTGATAAAAATACATTAAGTTAGTTATTTTTTATTTTATTAATATACCATAATAATTAAAAAAGGAATGGCACTTATAACATCAAAATTTTAATAGTAGAAAAAATACTTTTTCTTATAAAAGTAATTTGAACTTAAACATTGTTTAGATTAAATTAGTGTTTATAATGAAGGCATTAGGAGATTCATATTTTGTTCAGAACACTTTATAACACAAATATAAGAGGTCTGTTGGTTTTGGTTTGTGATCGAAGTTGTGTGTGTGTGTGTGTGTGTGTATATATATATATATATATTGAATGGTGAACTGACTTTTTAGAGCTATTCAGCCATCTAATCACAGTTGTTCGATCTAACTTGATAGATAGTTAGGAGAAAAATAATGAGGAAAAAGTGATACGTATTTTCATTATCTATTATTAGTTATATACACACACATAATATATATATATATAATTTTCAATGGCAGTGATATCTCTTTTATAACAAAAGAGATAATATATATATATTATTAGTTATACACACATAATATATATATATTATTAGTTATAATTTTCATTATCTATTATTAGTTATATACACACACATAATATATATATATATAATTTTCATTATCTATTATTAGTTATATACACACACATAATATATATATATAATTTTTCGTTGACCTATTATAGCACTTGTTTGGATGGAGAGAAAGTAGGATAAAAGGAAATGAATGGAAAGGGAAAGAAAGGATTTGGGAAGAAAAGGAGAGGAATGAAAATAGAATGAAACAAATTGTAATAAAAGCTTGTTTGAATAAAAAGAAAAAGAATTGTTCAAACTATGTTTGTTTAGACTACATAAAGGAAAAGAAAGAAATAATTTAAGTTGGTTTACAATAATACCCCAAAGACTCTAGAACTTATTATGCAAGTAAAATATTTTTGATTCAGTTATATGGCTGGATTCCAAGGGTCGCATGTCAATGTTTAAAAAGCTATTTTAAACATAGCATAATGTTTATATATATATATATATATATATATATATATATATATATATATATATATGTTTGTTTTCCTTCATAAATTTTAAATAATTTATCACCTTAAAATCAACAATGAAAGACAAACTTTAGCAATAGAGGACTTACGAATGTAAAAGGCCAAGCAAACCAAATATGTTTATGACCTCAGGGTTTATCTATGCAACCATTAACATGTGTGAAGGCCTTCATCCAAGAAATCCATTTATTTCTTGCTTCATAGTAATAGGGATCCTTAGATAACTTGATAAGATATAATAATGGTTTCCATAAATTATTTCTTGCCATTCATACTTGCATCTCATCAATCATTTCCAATTTTGATCGCAAATTGAAAATGTCATGCGATCGTTTAACAAGTGATGTCCAGTTCTTCATGCGAATGGAACTAATATATAGTGAGACCACCAGTGGCAGAGCTAGAAATTTCTGATTGAGGGGCACTATGTTTAGTTTTAAACTTGAAGGTTCACTCATATGTAAAAGAAAAAAACAAAAGAAACAATAAAAGTCAATTATGTTTACATATGTAAATAAGGCAAAATTTGTAGGCTGGTGTGGTTAATTGTCCACGCCAGCTACAATGTAACTCTGCCACTGGAGACCACCTTGAGTTACAGAATACCTCTTCACATTTCACGACATGGCACTTATATTTGTCACTCATCATGCGATGAAAATATTTTGGAGATGAATATTTCAATTTGTTTGACTATCTTGGAAGGCTTGAAGTGAATTGTGGCTGCTGGAAGAAACGAACATGTGTTTTGAGAGTGACTCTAGCACCAATAGTTGCCATTCTTTGAAATTTGCAATTTCTTTTGAATTTTGACAATGATGCTCTGAGCAGCAGTGGTCATCTGAGGAATTTGATGTGAAAGGATGGAGGCCTCATTGTGGCCTACTCCTTTTGAACATTAAAGAAGGTGAGCCTGCATATGCTGGTGAGGACATTCCACTTGAAGGGGATGAAGACAATGAAGCAAAATGAGTTTGAATATTATAATGAAGATGAATAGATAGGTTGCATATTATAAATGTTTGATAATATGATGTAAAAACAGTAAAAAGTTCATTGTAAAAGTCTTTAAGACCGCAAATTTTATCATGTTTATCATATCTTATCATTATTATGTCTGTAGATGAAGATTTGCGAACTTTTATTATGTGTGTAATATTGTGATGAGTTGTTTTATATAGGAAACATTTTTCTTGGTTTTATTAGAATTTATCATTATTTTTTATTATTTAATTGCGAATGGATTACAAAAATAAAATTTCAATATGTTACCAAACATGTATAGGTTAGCCCGATCGATAAGTGATACGATACGCTTTTACAATATTGTTTCTTTCTTCAAATTAAGTTTCCTACACTTTCAAGTATTGTCTTATGAGATTGAACAATGACCAGGTGGCCAAATTTGTTCAACAGAATTAAGAGCCTCAAGAGCAGTTGTCTAGGGCGCTGGCAAAAATTGAGTAGGGAAATAAAGCTGCTACTATCTGGGAGGTTGTTTCATGTGAAGAATTGACTGAGTCTCATGGGGAGGAGGAGGAAATTTGGTGCAGAAGGCAAGAAATTGTAGATGCATGGGGTGATAGAAATCCAAGTTGTTTTCAAGTTGTAGTTCAAATAGAAATTATTTTTAATGATGATTAATTCTAACATTTAATTAAGAACTTTATTTTGATTTGCAGGCTGGGAAGGCATAAAATGACAAGAAAATGTGGATGAAGCTGGACTAGGGCTAGCAAGATGATAAAATCTTGAAGGGTCTGGTAATTAATAGCCTTCATTTTCTTTTTTAATAAGACCAGAAAAAATATGTTATCAATTAAACATTTTCATGATTTGGGTCAAATGACTCATAAATCCTGTGTTTCTTTGGTCAATGTTTGCCATGGGCCAGACCCAACGAGCATTCAATCGACCATATTTTTTGTGTTAAGACTGAACCAATTTAAAAAGTAAGTACACTCTATAGAGATCTTCCCATGTGCCGGGTGAGGAAGAGGGGTATTTCATCCTACCGCTCAACAAGAGGGGTGTTTCATCCCTGGAGCCAATTCCGTGTCAGATGTCCCACAGTTGCAGGTTCATTGAAATTCAACATAATCAGCCTCTGTGATCGTAAATCCTAAATAAAATGTACTTATTTCATTGTCAGAAAATAAATAAATGAATCATGACTAATTTACACATATAATTGAGCAAGGTCATCTGTAGACTTAGATAATGTTTGTTATTTATTGGTTTAGGCATCTTCCCAGATAAAAAACATACTAGAAGCATCAAACAAAGCACTGCTAGTGGGAATATATATATATATATATATATATATATATGAGTGTGTGTGTGTGTGTGTGTTGAAATTAGGCAGCTATTTCTGTGCTCGGATGGTTATTTTGTATTGTTAAAAACTGCCATAAAAGTTGGATTCCATAATTGAAAACCATGGTCAAGCAATTGATCGTAGCGAATGCATCTTTTGCGATGTTTTTTATCCACACCAAACAAAAAAATAACCATCCAGCCGTGGAGGTTCATCTTTGAATCACTTGAATATTCAGAAATGATTGTGCCAATCCATTGTTCATCACCCATTTTAAATACCCTTAAACATGTTTAAAGTATGATGACATTCGATTATTTTCCAGTCAACCTTGTACAATAGATGAATCATATGAATATCCCATCAAAGGATGTAGGATGGCACAACAAAGCAAAATTACTATGATCTTTCAAAAAATTGATTCCTCATGACATGAATAATTTCACGCTAGCCTGCCAACTTGTGATCTCAACCCCTTCTTTACTACTGGAGCCAAGACTTTTTGGCTGAAGGGCAGTGAGTCACCAACCTGGGTCTGATGTGGGGACTATGATGTGACAGCAACTATGTCCAGCATCGTCGCAACAATACTGATGTGGGGCAATGGTGCACAGCAACCCACACTTCGCTTCAATACTTCCCTTCTTACAGCATGTTCTCCGTTTATTGTGGTTACCTAAGGAATAAGTTAAGATGTCTCTCTTATTGATCAAATGGTGATTGGAATTCTTCAACACAAGAATATTCAAACGCAATTACTTAAAATTGCTTGGATTGTGGAGAAGGGTGCAGAAAACACAAAAAGGTGCATGCAATCCCCAGTAAATGACGCAAGAACTTGTTACATCATTAGCTAATGTCACCAGCCACCATAAGTCCCCTGGCAAAATGTTCCAATCTTAGTGTCTATAAATTATGACATAGAAAGTGGATTAATTACTGTCATTTGTATATTTAATTACCTATTTGATATCTCATGAATAGAACGAGGGGCTCCCTCGACAGTTTCCGAATGCAAAAAACCTATTTGATTTCACAAGCAGTGGCTGCCGGAAGTTCATGCAGCACAATTACATTATTATACAAGAATTTTTGTTAGGTACTGGAAAACTATATATTTTAAACTTAGAACATGGTAACTCCTCAACTTGATTGCAAGATAAGCTAAGCATGGTTATAATCAATCACCAAAATATTGAGTACATCACTAACTTGTAGAGTTTGGTGCATGTTGGATGGGAGAGTCTATGCTTCACACCTTCAAACTAAGCAGAGTCCAAAAATCACCAAAATGGTTTTCAGCTAGAGATCAAGCTGAAGAAAAATAGAACCCTAAAGGTGTAGTGGCAAAGCTAAATTTCTGACTGGGGGGTAGTATTAGTTCAACTTTCAACTTTAAGGTATATAAAAAAAAAATTAAAAAAAAGAAGTATCAATTACTGGTACGGGAAATTGCTTACAAAGTCCGCAACGCGGCTCAACTACTGTTAAGGAGTCATTTGGCAGCAGGAACACTCATACAGTTTTCATAATAAGAATAACCCCTAAATAGGTAGACAAAATGGGGGATGCTTAGCAGAAGTCTAACCGAGCGTGAGTGACTATACACAATTTCCCTGGATCTCTTTCCTCCAATGAAAAAGATTGAAAACTAGAAGGTGACAAAACAGAACACATAATAACTACGAACCATGAAGAAGAGAAAACAGATCTATTTAGATGGGTGTTTTATGGTACTTCTTGCCTAAGAAGGTGCAGTCCTTCCAGTTTTCACTTTTAACCTATACAAATCAGACCTTGGGCATGCAATATATTGGATCATATAGATATGTAGTCTCCGGTTCAGTTGAAGGAAATTGAGATTGGGCTAATCGACAATTGTATTCGGTGAATGATGGCTGCCCAAAAAGAGATGAAGTTGCCTCCAGATCTAGGGCTGCATCATGGGCAGAAATATTGGAGCCCATGCACTATCCACTGAGTTTGAGTTGCGTGCACCAAATATGCACCAAAATGGAGACGAGGGCATTTTTTGTTTTTTTTTATAAAGTAGATGACATTTTAAACTTTTTCTTCATTTACAATCCTTATTTACCCTCATGATCTTTTTTTTTTATTTTAATGGTTTGGTCATCGCATACCCCTCTGCACGAAACATTTGTGCATAGTGGTGGCATATGTAACCCACTTCAGTATCCACTAAGCATCATACTCTATCTCATATTGACCAAGAGAATAACATTCGTTGGAACCAGGGGCGCAGGGAGGTATGGGCTGTGTGAGACATATGCCCCATGGAGCCACTCTAAAACTTTGTTTTCAATAGTTGGATCCGGATAGATTTGAGTCAAATTATATGGATTAGCCTAGCCCTACAAGACTTGAGTCACTGCCCCAAGGCTAATTGAAAATTTGTTATATATTTGGTGTTCCACAAACAAAAATTTAGGGCTCTACCCCTGATCGAAGCCGATTGAATTGATGACTTGGGATCATCACAACCACCAAACCGACCAACTACACAACATCCCTTAAAACCAATTGACACAACATCCCTTAAAACCAATTGACCATTGTATTAAAAGTTCACAACTCTAAATGGATTATGGAGGGCACTCACCAATGCATGCAAAGACTGTTGACAACCAGAAAGCTATCTGATCTCTACCGGGAACCAAATGCAACCTAAATAGTAACGCAACGTTCGGGAGACTGCTACCTGTTTGTCACCATGTCCGCACAAAGACAACTCAGAGTTGTTGGGCGAGAGCAAGGGCGCCCGCGGACTCCCACATAAGGCAATACGATCAATATATGTTTAATTAATGCTTTGGTTGGGTTGTCCACCAATTTCAAGGACACAAGAAAACAGAAGCTTTATGCCTCTGATATAAGTACGCGCACATTAGAAAACAAAAGGACATGGCTGTTGTCCATGTCATGCGTATCTTTTCTAAACCCGGCCTTGTTCTTCACTTACTTAATATCCGTACCAACTCCTTTCCGCCATTGGGTATTCTTGGTATTTGTACCCTCCCTGCCTCTTCCATCCCCTGCTTCATGCTGTGTGCATAACATCACTCTCCCTCTCCGATAATCATATGTATCCAAAGAATTAAATATGATAACTGACAACCTTATTGACTTCCCTAAATTAAAAGAGAAGTGAACAAGGTTGTAAAGATTAATTTTAGTTTATATATATATATATATATATATATATAAGAAAGTTGAATGATGAGTACCATTTAATAAGGGTTGTTCGATTCACAGACATTTTCATTATCTAATATTAGTTCACGTTTTTTTCTCCTTGTTTTTTTGTCAACTATCCATTGCTTTACATAGACGACCATGGTTAGATGGCTAGGTGACTCTAGATAGTAAGAATCATCATTCAATATATATATATATATATATATATATATATATATATATATATAAAGAGAGATAGAGAGAGAGTCTTGTCGAACCTTCTATTAGGAGGCATCTAACAGTGTGGTGCAAAGGTTTAAGATATGAATTTTGTTATCTCTATAAGAAAATCTATTCTTAGTGAAAATATTTGGGCCTATTTGTCCTTGCAATTAATTGTATGAACGAGGAACTAATGTTTATGTCAAGCAAAAAATCTTGCAATCATATTTATTTTTCATGAAGCAACCAAAGGAACTGAGACACCTTGTTGTCGTAGCCTGTGATACTATACTTTTAATTTATACATAATTAATCCAGTTTCATGTGAGAAAAAGCTTGAGAACATGTTTCAAATAGACTCATGATATTGCTTCGAAACAATTTTCACATCTTTAAACGCACTCTTGCTCACCTGCAGAAAAAGCTACCGTGCCTTTAGGCTCGAATATTTGTTCTATGTATACGTTCACGTGACACACCTCGTCTACGTATCCGGAAGTGATATATTTCCGCCTGCTGTTGCTGACAAATGCTGCATCTAAGCTTGTAGAAGAAGTATGCTTCATTTATTAGGCAATAAGTTTAGTCAAATATCTTTTACAATCCAAAAGGTTCAAATTCCAACTTTCGCTGATGATACCAAAAAATCTAAAACCATAGCAACTTCATGAAGATGATAATGGTTTCAAAACCACCATGAACATCACTCGGTGGCTAAGATTGACAACTAAAACTAGTAGAAACATGCTAATTAATCAATCATATATATATATAATATATATATATATATATATATATATATATATATATATATATATATATATATATCTGTATGTTATTTCTTCGCCTTTGGAGGCCTGATGGACTAAAACTAAAGCGCCATGACAGGTTATGATAGTTCCCTTGAATATAGTCTTCATCTTCGATGCCATTGAGTATCATGGTCCTGTGCAAACATTAATGATTTTCCCTTCTAAAGTATCGAGAAAAACAGTACTGCTGATTTCACGCTTCTATATATATATATTATGAAATTAAGATGATAAAAAACTTGAGCATTTTTTGCTGTGTGTTTTGATTATTTATACTTTTGAGATGATTCAGAGCATTTTGAAAAATATCTTACATGCGAAGAAGCAACAGCTCCAACAAGTAAAGAAAAAATTACTCCAAACCTTTGTGATGCAGAAACGCACCCCAGTGAGAAATTAAACAGAAGCGCCATGAATTTGAAGCAACTCATCACGATTGAGTACTACTGCACCAATCTCGGTACCTTGTTCTCCGTCTCGACCTGCAACGACGTCCGCTTGATGAACTCCAAGCAGTCAGCGATGGCCTCCGCGTAGAAGGCGTTGGACTCCCACCTCCTTAGGCACTTCTGCGGCGGCCTGCTGCTGGGGGCGATCCTCACCTCCTCCTTAGGCTCCTTCTTCAGCGACTCCATCGCCATCTCCCAGATGGACTTCATTCATCTTTCTCAGCAGCCTCAAGAAATCCATTAGTTTTATCTGCATCTGCTGCACGGGCAGCCGGCCGGCGTTTAGCCTGAAAGCCTTAATCCTTGGCCTTTTCCGGTGGATCCTGATCACACCCATATTTTGTAAATTTATGAACACAGCACACAGACACTTCTCTCTACTCAAGAAGATGACAAGAAAAAATGGAGGAAGAATTTTTTGTTGGATGACTGGATCTCTCTCTCTTCCGGATGCAGCGCGTAGCAGGTGAGGGCTGGACTTTGTTGTTGTCGTTGGCTAATAGTTTGGCTAACATTCATTTTATAAGGAGAAAGGCGCACTAATTTTATTTTTTGTTGTTTCCAAAGAGAAGAGGAAGGTGACGTGTGGGTTTGATTTATTCGTTAAACTAACACGCCGGGTAAACAACCCTTGTTCTTTCGTGACTACAACTTCTCTCTCTCCAAGTGAGCTGGAGTGTTGATTTTGACATTAGAGATGTTATTAGGAGGCTAAGTGGAACGGTTCTTGCCCCTCCTCTTTTTCTTTTTTTTTTCTATCCTTAGGTCCAAAATGCACAAACATCCAATTTGTTGGATTTGAACTGATTTTATAATCTATCTCAGTATTACAATTCAAAGAGTACAGAAAATTAATTAAGAATATTCATATGGATGTTAACATATCCGTTTTGAATCGAATATCTGATCAAACCACTCTGGAAAAATTGGATATGAAAAAAATTATTATCCAACTGAGAAATCAGATCGGATTCAAATTTAAGAAACTGAATCTATTGGATTCAGATTCAGATTCGGATATACATAAATATCTGATGAGATTCTGATACGGGTGGATCGGATTTACTTTTAAACCGCTATTTTGTATCTAATGCTCTTGAAAATCAGTCAAATTTGGTTCAAAATTCAGATTCAGATTCAAATATGATATAAAAATCGGATTCATATTGTGAAATCAAATTCCAGATTCGGATTTAATATGACTTTTCTATCAGTGTATTCAAACCCGAATTCGAATATGAACATATGAGTATCCGAAAAAGTAGATACAGTTATGTGTATATCTAATTCGAATTAAATCCATTGACGTCTCTAAATATTCTCAACTGATCTCTCTCTAATAAGCTCTCGCGTGTTGTAACTTCCTGTTTGAGAGGTGAATGTACCAGGTTTTACATCTCATAACACAACATACGGCAGAAACTCAGGTATATATGTATATATATATATATATTCTTTTGGATCTTCTGCCAAATTAAAGGAATGACCACTTATGAAGCCAAAAGCATATTATGGATTCATTACGTCGCACGCCCCACATCTGATGTAGACATACCCTTGTTGGAAAACCTCTTATTGTTTTAAATGGTGTTTCATGAATCTGACCACTATATATACAAGGAAACTTCGTGGAAGTGTATATAAACAAAGAAATAGTATCTTGAAGATCGATCTTAGATTATATTATGAGCCAAAGAAGCCAAGACCACTAAGTTATGAACTTTATAAAATTTAGTTATACTTTTGGTTTTTATAATAATATTTTTCGTTCTATGTAAGAAATATGACATTTAATTTCCATTCATGTCTATGATTTGATTGATGGAAACCATGCTCATAGTGTTTGTGATATTTAATCGAGAGACAATTAATGAAAGCGAGAAAATGAATAGAGGCATGAGTGACTGACCGCAAGTGGTTAGCAAGAAAAAGGATCTGACTCACAGCGCCCACCATGTATGTGAACCAGTCAGGATCCACGCAAGTTCTGAGCACATAGTTGTCGGTCTAAAGTCCAGGACACTATTGTTTATGGAATCCTTTCCTTGTTTCTATTGACTCAAACAGTTAAGAATTCTCATTGTTCGTCCACGTATATTGCGAGAAAGAACTTTAGATAACACAGTCCAACGTTAACTTGATCCTGTTGATAGAACTGGGTGCCTGATCCAACATGCACACACACACACACAGATGTGATCTAATAGTGCAGCTAGATGCACTCAGTATGATAAAAAGACTTATAAATCAACCACATATATATTTTTTTTGTCTCATGGAACATAGCCCAATCAGGCTGCAAGGTGGTTCACACCTAAGAGGTCTGTGGTTCAAATATGATGGTCGATATCATCATCTATTGTATTACTCCTTTCGACGATAAATAATGGCAAACACAACACTTGAATTAAAGGATGTACTATAGAACCACCCAAGCCCCAATACAAGCATAAACCTTAGAGACATAGGGGCGTGGCCTTGGAAGTTTTATGCCAAAGGAGGTTTCCCCCATGTAAACATTAAAGAAACATAAAAACTACATTTACTTTTGGACAAAGAATACGTCATTAGCCTAAAAAATTGACGTCTCTGTACTTATCGCTATAATATGCATAGTTTTTTGCTATTCAAAAGCTAATCTCTGTTAAACTAGCCCTACAGTTCATCACGTACATATGGACGAATTTTACACACACACAGTAGCTAGTCTATTATTGAACTAACTAAGTCGAATTGATAGTACTCTTCCAGTGAAAAAAAAGATGGCAAGGTCTTTTTGAGCAGTTTGATTGATCACTTACCCCTTTAAAGATGTTCAAGGTCTGTTTTGGCAACAATAATAAATTGTTATTGTCTCATGAATCTGCCCAAAAAATGGAGCAGCTTCATGAAACACTTTATTTGTTTGTTCTACGAATCTGCCTCAGTTTTTGAAGTAAGTTCATAAAACAATAACAGTTTGTTAAAATTGTCAAATGACCCCTAAAAGTACCTAATTGTGTTTCGATACATTAGTTCGCTGCTAAGTACTATAGAATCTATAAGACATGCAGATCTACTGTGTTGAAACCACTTACAGGCATTGTTCAGTATGCTTTATTACATCGCACACTCGCACATATGCACACGGACATATATAGTATTGATACAGTTCCTATAATCACCTATACCCACTTAAGAATAAAGGGCAATCCTTTTCACAAAGAATGTCTTTTGTTGCAAGTCGTCCAATTAGATGTATATGTTCTACTTACATGTTTAATTTTTAGTAGCAAATAAGTTGTAAACCACAAAATGCTTGCATAAAAATTGTTATTCTCTAGGGGGCATTTGATACACCTAGAATTATGAAATTTTAGAATCAAAATGCCCATTTTTTAAGAAATTGGAGTTGTTAATCAAACAGAGTTTTTCTTCTATTTTTTTTGGAATTAGGAAACTAAAACCTGGAAATATGATTCTATTCCAGTCTGAAAAGGAATTATGATTTTGGAATTTTCATTCTTGAATCATAATTCCAAACCACCAACGGCATTGGTTTACAACATCCCAGGCAGCTTTAATGCTTTAAATTTACGTTTTATGTAAAAGTATGATCTAGAACATTTTTTTTTATAATGTTTCCTCAAATCTTCTCGTTGCCAACAAGTTTCACCAGGAGTTTCAACTTCTATATGATATGCCTCTCAAGAGGTCATCATCGTAACTAAGCTACGTAACTTGGTTTTGACATGCTAACCATATGGCATCTGTTCATTTGACCGTTTGCTTGATCGTTGATCAGCCTAGTTCATGCAAACGTGCCACACATTTAACTTCATATTAACTGATCTTGATATTTGAAGAGTCAGATGCAGCATATTCCTCAACCATGTCAAGTAACACCACCTGTCTCATCCGGCGCAGTCTTGAGAAATGAGAAACCTACAAGTTCTTCTAAAGACACTTGGCATCACACAGGATCTGCAACTTGGTTTTGGATGTCTAACGAGTCTTCTCTATCTTGCCGGTGGTAAAGAACTAGGTTTTGCTCAAGCAGGGAAGAAGTTTACGGAGCTTTCCTCTTCCTTAAGCCTTTGACCTTTCTTATTACTTTAGCAGGAGGAGGATCTCTGTGACACCCCAACAAAACAAACCAGGTCTTTAGCAAATTCGGGCTTTTTCTTCAAACTCCACTTTCGCCAAAATCCTGATTTGAAGGTAAAACCTAGTTTATGTTAAAACAGGTTTTTAACCTACCATCCAAAAGGGGCCTAAAAATTTGGCGTATCATGGTTTAAATCTAACCAAAAGAAAATAGCCCTAGAGAGATTTGACCTTTTTTTTTTTGTTGTAGACACATACCGTAGACCTACAGCAAGCGAGATAAGTAGAGACAAGAAATGTAAGATGTGGAAATGCCAAAATGCGCATTTTTTGTGTCTAGTATCTCAAAACAGTTTGCCTTACATTGTTCTAAATGTTCAAGATAACTGTTGTATTGCATCATATATATATATATATATATATATATATATCTAACGAAGATATAAATGAAACAACATTTGATAAGTGGTAACTCTTTTATGGAATAAAAGGCATTCATGTTCTATTCTCTTTCTCCACTTTGAGCAAATTATGCTGTTCATCACAGCCGCAAATCTGGTTGTCATGTGTGGAATGCCATTGCAAGCCTTGCCATGGTGGAACTTAACCAGGACAACTAAGGAGCCATATCACACAAGTGATATTGAGCCAAGACCTTGTAAAAGTCATGGAAAATCCTGCTCAGCTCTAGCACAATTTGTTACAGAAAAAGATAGTACTCATAAACTCACCCCAGACTATTATTGTTGGAGGTGATCAAACCAGCTTGCGTTGAGCTGGATTCGTGCTAGGACAAATCATGCGAGCGTAAACATCTCGTGAAGCATGGAGCAATAAGGAGAAAGCCTACGGGTCTCATTTGCCCATGCATATCATGTTATTGAAGAAAGAGCTGCGCTTTATTAAGAAATCAAACGATATGGTAACATATCTACACTGAATAGAATTCCCAGCTAATACTCTTTCTGCAACCGATTATGTTGTCACTGATGAACAACTGATCCAAATAGGCCTCATTGGGTTGCCAAATGAATATGTATTTTTCTTGCTTCTACAACCACATAAGCCACAAACATGATTATGATGTTCTCTGAATTGTATAATCGTCTCTTAAATCAAGATAAGGGACTGCTGCAAATGCAATCAAAATCATCTACCACAATTGGAAATTCTCCCATCAGGCAGGGAGAAGAGATCGAGGTCCCTACAGTGGTTCACATGGAAGTGTTTCAGATCGATCAAGTATCAAGGTTCTAAAAGGAATATTTGGACTCATGGATCCAACAAGCTCCAACAGTGTGCCAATATTGGGGCCTGAGAGGGCATACAACGAAGGATTATTGGGACATTTCCATAGCCTTTTCTTCAATGATGCTTGAATAACTACAAGAAGGGAGCTGGTATGCAAACGCGCTGGCAACTCACATGACAATGGATGACCCTCAAATGAATAACATCAAAGGGACAATTGAGGAGATGGCGTTGTAGTGGTTCCTTTCTCTAGTTCCTCATGTTAGTGATCACATCACTTTGGCAACAATCAATCACAATTTAGTTTGAATCATGCTTTTCATGTTTCCAATATTATGAAGAACCTTTGAACGGTTGGATAGTTTAGTAAAGATAACAATTGCAGCTTTCAATTCACTTATTGTTTTCACGTAAAGGGCCTATAGACAAGGAAAATCAAATTGAAAGGACCAAGAACTCGAGGAGGTCTTTACCAAACTAATGTCCAGAAGCACTCATGACTGATAGTAAGATATAAAGAAAACCAAATGAAAATTGGCATAAGAGACTTGGACATGCAACTTGTAAAATAATAAATTTTCTTCAGTCACATGGTAGAATCAATCCCGGGATCAATGTGCAGACATTTTGTGAGCATCATCTAGTTGGAAAATTAAGCACATAAAGTTCCTTTTCAGTGAGTAGTTCACCAAACCTCATCACCTCTTGAAATTGTGCATGGTGACATGTGGGGACCCTCACTAGCCTCGTCTCATGATAGATATGCATAATATAAATAGTTTCTCTGGCTTCTCTTACCAATTACATGTAAACATTTTTTCTCCTTTAACTCTATTACCGAATGTCAATTGCATGCAAAGATTAAAACTCCAAACAAATAATGGAGGAGAACTTACAACCACAGACTATTTAAGTCCTTCCTGACAACAAAGTGGGATTTTTCATTGGTTTTCTTGTCTCCAAATTATGGAGCAAAATATACTAATAGTGCAGAAACCTGTCATGTTTTCGAAACAGATGTTACCATTCGGACAATGCTTACAAGAGTCAAAACTTTGGGGGATGCTTTCTAAATTTCCATTTATACCATCAATGGGGCTTTTATATAGAGTCTTGGATGCCAGTAACCATATAAAGGGATATTTCAGCAACTACTATACCACAAATCTCTTCGACTTTTTTGTGGTTAAGCACAAAAACTACCTTTGTTATGAACATCTACTTATGCTCGGTCACTTTACCTCTCCCACCATGCTTTATTTGATGAAGGGCAATTTGTTGAAGACCGTGAGTTCCACCTTTCATCAGTTAGTAACATAAAGGATAGTGAATAATCTTGTCACCATTTCATATTTCTTCTTGTCTACTACCTAACCCTTGTGACCTCATGGGTCTATTTAATGAATGCTTAGGCTAGAACCTATTTAGTCCATGTCCTGACTACATCTTCAACCAGTTCCACGCATGTCCTTCTTAAACCCAAGCACTCTTGATGCACTCGACCTCAGTCCAAAACCCTTAGTGCAAACTTGTCCTCCTAACTCAATGCAAATCCTGCCACTTGTAGAACAAGGAGAAAATGATAGAGAGAGAACAAACGCACACAAGGTGTAGTGGTAGCACAGATATGCCTATGTCCTCTCTTCCTTTCACATTGTTGACTATCATCTAATGGTGAGGGTTTCCTTTATTGAAATTGGATGTTACACCAATGTGCATAATTTGTGGATATAGATCAGATTCATTGCATTTTTTTTATTACAAGAACAGCCAAAATCTCTTGTTGGCATGTTGCTTATGAAGGTAAGATCACATTCCTCATTTATATATTTCTTCTCTTGATCATAATGATGGAGTAATTGCACATCATTACTAAGGCTGCCCCTCAAAACTAATCTCATTGAGATTGAATTTGGATTTGAACTAAGAGAATTCCAGATAAGAAGAACCATAATATGTTTGCAATATGATGATCAGTATCAACATATTTGACCTCCAAATTTAACTGACTAGCAACTCATTCTATGACAAAGTGGTAATTCCAAGTCCACGTGGTTTGTTCTTGAATAAATACTTGATTCATGGACAAGTGGTTTTTTTCAAGATTATCACATTTAAGAATGGTCTTAAATCATTATTGAAATCAAGTTCCATTAAAACAGACTTTAATCAAATGACTTCAGTAGCAGCTCTAGCTAACACTTGATTTTCAACTTCTGTGACTTTGCAATGGTATGTTGTTTAGATGAAGACCATTATATGACATGGTTGCCTAGATAAGCTACGTATCCACTGGTAGACCTGTCATCAAGGCATCCTGCTTAGTCTGCATGAGATTAAATAGTTGGAGCATGATTATTACTTTGAGAGAATAGTAAGACATATTAAATGGATTTCTTTATATTCTAAAAGATGTGTTTCACATAGCTCTAGTGCTCTGATTGAAGTTTTGTGTAAACTGGCATGGTTTATAGTGTATATGATAATTGGTCTAATGAGGGCAACATAGTAAGGGCACCAATAATACTTATGTGTGAAGTCCTTTCTTCAAGTAATTCACCATCGTACTTGGATGAAGTGACATTAGCCACTGCAGAACTATTGATTGGTTTGCATTCAGACATATTTACATGTTTGACAAGATCTGTAATATATAGCCTTTGCACAAGAAATTGATTTTCTTTTTCTTTGATTGTTTCTATACCAAGAAATTATTTAAGAAGGCTAATTTTATTGAAACTCAAATCTGCTCATTAAGCCTGCACTTTCTAACAAAACTATTTGCAACAATAATATCATCAACAAAAATTGGTACATAGATCATGCTCTCATTACTCTTTCTGATAAATAGAGATGGACTGATTGAGACTTTTGATATCCCTAGCATTGAAGATAGTATTGCAATCTATCAAACCATGCCTTGGAAGCATATTTTAAGCCTTAAAGGGCTTCATATAGGAGACAAACATAGTAAAATGTTTTTCTCTTTAAATCCTGGTAGTTGAAACATGTATACAGTGTCCTTGAGAATCTCATAAAGAAAAGCATTACTTACATCCATCAGTTGAAGTTTCTATTCTTGATATATCAGTAGCAAGATCTATACAAATTGTGACTGCCATAATCACAAGACTGAATGTCTCAATGTAGTGAATGCTTTCCTATTGACTCTACCCCTTTGTGACATATCTGACTTTATATTTAGCTATAGCCCCATTATAGCTTCTATTTATTTCATAAATCCATTTGCACCTCACTATGTTTATTAACTTGGTAAGAGAAGCTAAGACACACAATTTGTATTTGTTGAGGACAAACATTTTTTTCTTCCATCTCTTTGACCCATTTAGGATCACTTCTACCTTTTTTCATAGTTTCCATAAGCTCAATTTCTTCATTAATAGAGGCTGAAAAGTTTTAGGAATTCTAGTTTCATCCATGGAATGTGTTGCCATATGATAGGTTCTAATCATGGATTGACTCTATCCTATAGGAATATCTGAATTCTTGAAGAGGAATAACTTTTTCTATAGTTTGGTTACTAATTTGAACTTGAATTTTGATCTTCGGAATGGTGACTATCTGAACCTGAATTTGGATCCTCAATTTATCTGTACTATGATATCATCATGAGGCAACTTATTCAGCCTAGGCGACAACCTAGCTGATCCAAAACTATGAGATTGGTTAAGGTGCCCCTCCCCAAGCTCATTACTCATGGGCTCATGCGTGAAGAAAGTTAGAAGTGATGTCGGTGGTGAGCTGGGAATATGGATAGAGTAGTGCAGTTATTTAGCTCTACCCAAAAACTGGTAGGAAGTCCAACATACATGAGTCATTCTATTTTAAAGAACATGACAATGTTTGCACTCTACAATGTCATTTCATTGTAGCATGCAAGGGAAAGAAAGCCACAACTAAATCTCATTTTGGATTAGGAAGTTTGAGGACTTTGACACGAACTCAACACACTAATCAGAGTTAAAAAATTAATTCGAGAAGAAAGACGGCTTTCCATAATATTTTTTAAAATTTGGGCCTACATGTTACTTTAAGCTCAAATTGAAAAAAATCATGAGAACCTTGACGGGAATAGATAACTCCTTTAAAAGCATGTGGGGCTGGTCCCCAAAAAACAGCATAAATAAGTTCCAAAGGATTCAACATGCAAATCTTAGAGGAAGGATGAGAAAGCATCTTATAAGCAACATAATTGAAGCAAAAAGAAATGAAAGCAGAGTACAATCAATAACTTATATTTATGAAAAAGAAAGTGTTTGTTGACTTGGATGCCCAATTTGATAGCTAACGCTTTGATAATTGAAACACATCAGAAATTGGAAAAAGTGAAACCAAACCATCCATGTAGGTTTGAAGCCCATTTATAGACCCTGTTTCTAGTTTATCCTTGATGAAGCACCCCTCACAGTGTATATATGATTAACCAGAAACTTAGTAGGGTAGCACTCAAAACAACACTAATCATCAATAGTAAATTGAGCTAAATAGAGTAAATTTTTTTAAATTTTTGGCACATGGAAAACATTACATTGATGAATTGTGAGTTAATACAGTTGTACTTGAACTAGTAACTAGCATGGCTGAATTGTTAGCTACTATTACCTTGTTTGAGCCTTGTCCATTAGCTTTAGAGTGCAGGCATGCAGTGTCAAATGTCATATGATACATGGCCTTGATATCCAAGCACAAAGAAGGATTGCGGCTATCATGGGCTGCCCATGCCGCAAACACCTTGGGTATGTTATAGTAATTCTTAGTGGTGCAGCTTTTCTACTGACAATATTGACATATCATAGAGAAACAATTGTTAGAATTGTTCCTATTGATTTGGTTCTTATTTCTGTCATTGAATTTTCATTTCCTCTTATAATGACACCTCTTTATTTGATTCCAATGATGAGCTTTATCCAAATAAGACAAACTGGTTGGTCCTTTTCAATATTAAAGACTTCTTTTTGTCTTGAGTAAAAACTTGGTAAGGAGCATATGATGATCCATAACAGTTTTAAGTAAATCTTGAGAGAAAAAGATCACGAATTCTATTTGGAATCACCAAAAAAAGTAATTTATGCGATCCAATTTGATAGACACTAAGCTTGAAACAACAATCCATTGTGCATCAGGAGGTATGTCAGCAACCTACATTTTTCCACTTTACCCTAAACCCAGCCCCAGCCATCTGTTATCATACCCTGGTCTATTTTTAAACAGTTTTCAAACGATCTTCAACCTGTTTTCAAACCATTTTATCAACGTCTTCCAAATGCTTTCAACTTACATTGGCACCTTTGCCGAAAATTGATTCAACCTATTTAATTTAGGCCTACAGATTTAGGATCTAACAGAACCTCAATTCTCCATGGTTACCTAGTACCATTTTTACCATCTTGGCCTCATTTCTTAGTAAAAAATTAGTAAATTCTAGAAATTACCCTGTTGAACACTAGTTCCCTACAATCAATCCCCTTCTAGGTCAAATTTATCTACTAGTGATAAAAACCTCAATTTGTCGATATTTAGTTTGGTCCAATTGAGCCAAAACAGCTCATTTCTAAGGAGATGAGCTCAATATAACCCAAAAGTGCAATCAAATTTCAAACCAAGCTTAGCATAGGACAATCATAATCAAACCAACTTAACTTTAGTGGCTCATAGAGTAATTTTCTATAGACATTCCAATTAATTTAGACCAATCAATGGGAGCTCAAATGTAATGATTTATGAGGAAGTGATATAATTCAAGCTCAATTTTGCTGCCAATTTCCCAACCATACTCAAGTCTAGCTTATTTTGGCTGAAGAAGCTCGCCCTTAGAGGCTCATAAAGTTCAACCTCCTTGAACTAGCTTAGCTAGGAAAAACCCTATCTCAGGACAAACTCATTATACTCCGCAAAATGCTAGTTTCAATTCTGGCTCGGTCGAGGGTAATCTGCTTGAACTGACTTCACCATTGTTTTTTCCTAGCTCAATTTAGCTTACCTCAGATTGGTTTGAGTTCAAATGTCCAAGAAGCAGATCAATTCATCACTAATCCTTCACTAGATCGAGTCATTTCACTAATGATGCTTATAGTGACCTTGTGACCCAATTTCTATCTCAATTCTCATACGTATTCTTCAGTTTTTCAGATTGTCATGATTGGGCAGCTTCAGTCTAGGTCATTTCTAGATCACTCCATTAGTATCAATTCCCAAAACAATCAAGTCAATTTTTAAAACTCAATTTCTGGATAATGTGGGAAAATTTTGACATGAAATTCCATATACAAGAAAATTTTTGCATGGTCTTCAATGTGGAATGATTTATATCACATAATTCCATTTAAAAACTAGGCATGGAAATCAAAAGAAAAATGGCCATTCTGCATGGGACGTGTAAGGGTACTTTGGTCTTTTTCCATATTTGCATTTTATGTCTTCCTAAGTTTTAAACTTAGTAGACTTATGTTTAGCATGAATGCTTGAAATATGTGAGCCCTGATCTCGAGCCAAGACAAAACCACCTGGCTCATCAAGTCCATTTGGTTGGGTGTAGTCTAGGTAGTCTCAATTCGGGCCTAGGTCCCTTGTCAAACCTATTTGACTCAAGCCAGGTCAATAGATTCGACCCTGTCAACCTTGGTCAAACCTTAAGTCACCTTTGATCAAATCTCTAACGCAACCAGTTTCAGTTAGCATGGCTGAAACCTCACTGAGTCTAGAAGGACCTAGATAAAGTACACCCAACTTTCTTCAAAATCAGTATCTAGTCTACATTTTGTATCTAGACCCACACTACTAGATCCAAATTGCCATCCTTCTATAACTCAAATCTTCATTCATATCCCAATTATAAGCAAGCCCATGATATATTTTCTACTCCATATCTGATTCTTCCTATCAAATATCGATCTTTAATTATCAATCAGGATTCATATCCAGGAACCAATCCACAATCTACTTTAGACCTGGGATTTTGGTCCAAGTCAGCAATACAATCTTTATTGTCTATTCCAAATCCGGATCTCTATTCTACATATCATATCAATCCAAAATCTAAGATCCAAAAACCATTTGAATCAAATCTCTGTTTCAAATCCTTCAATCCAAATTTAATTTCAAATCCTCTTTTTTCCAAATCCAAATGTATATGTCAGTCCTCAATTACAGATCCAATATAGATCCAAAATCACTAGATCATTCTACATTGTCACAAAATTTATCCCAGCTATCCATTTTAGGATTTCAATCATAAAATAATATTGAAATTTTTAAAATGCTTCTTGAGTGATGCCACCCACATTTGGCCTCTTTTGCTTAAAAAATGTCATGTTACAACAGTTAAATAAATTTTAGTACGGTTTGATGTTTTGTACTAAGTTAAGATGATATTTACAAAGGATAAAACCATAGTTGGCAAACTCACAAGTCCAAGTCGCAAGTCACCTAAGTATACTAGGATCATCCATTTACTGGATCACAAGTCAGGGTTTGCCTAGTCAACTACGATTGCCAACTAATTACATGATTTTTTTTGTGGTGCATTGTTGAATACTAAAGTTTGTTATTTTTTGCATTGTCGAATATCACAAACTTTAAAAAGTATATGCAAATATTCATATTACATGTTATTCAATTCTACTTAATGAAAAAATCAAACCTGAAATTGTAACACACTTTCTTTCGTGATCTATCTATAGAAAAGCGTACCATAAAAATTTGTGACATAATCCAACTGAGTAATCAAGTCAAGTCTCTGATCCGGTGACTCATTCTTCCATCAATCCAAGTATGAAACAAAAAATTGTCAACTGTGGATAAAACTTGTTTTACTATAGCCAAATGACGCTTTCACTAAGATCAAGTTTCTTATATAGTGGTCCAAATTACTTTAGTGTGATCCAAATTCTTTTTATGCGATCTAAAACATGGAACCAAAATCTGATAAACATTGGTGTTTAGATCTAAAATATGAAGATATGATCTGATGAACCTTATAAATGGATCCAAATGGTTTCATTAGGATTCAGATTAATAAGATTGTGCCACCTCACTCTTCTTCAATCTACATTGTCCCATCTAAGAGATATTTTCTAAAATCTCATAAAAGTACAATCTACCACCATGGAAATCTATAGATCGGAGACTTGAACTCTCATTAGGATGACACTTCAATAGGCCTAGCTCCTAGTTTTCATTCCGAAGCAACACAGAGTTCCCAGTCCTAATTCTCCATTCAACTAAATGGGAGATCTCCTCCCACCTTGTCAAAATGCTCTTCCATGCCCAAGACATAAAAGGCTTGGTTTTAATGGTCCATAAACTACCATACTTCAAATACTTTTTCTTGTAGAATTGTGTTCCCAAATCGAATTTAAAATTTTAACTTTTAGAGCAAAGAATGGCACCAAAGTCTTATTGTAGCAGAACAAATCCACCATTTCAAACCCCTTTTCACAAGGTAAGCCTAATTTGCTCCACTTCACAAGGTTCATTCTGAAATGTCCTCTACCTTCTCCCCAAAAAAATTGATTACAAGACCTTTCAATTCTAGCAAAGATGGTATTTGGAATATTGAACACCATTAGCTAAAATAAATCACATGCTGTGTCACATGCTTAAAAAGGCAAATCCTTCCTGCATAAGAAAGCAACTTGCCCTTCCAACTGGCAAGTTTCTTTTCAGCTTTACTTAGTAGTCCCACTCCATACTCATGCTTGAATTTCCCGACAAGGAAGGGAACTCCAAGATACACCAAAGGAAGTTTCCCCTTCTTCCACCCCAGCCATTATACAATTTCATTGCCTACATTTTCATCCGCAATAAAAGGAATGATAGATGATTTAATAGGATTAAATCTCAACCTTGCATGCCATAATTATCCATAGCATTCTGCACAGCAAAAATAGTTTGCCTATCATCATGTCATCTACAAAAATAATATGAGGAGATAATATATTAGAACCAAGAAATTGGGGATACATATATTATTTCTTGCATTCTTAGCTTTCAACTTCTTAAATAAGATTCAGCAGCCACATTGAAAATCAATGGGGATAGGAAGCCACATGGTGCATAACACTGCAGACACAATCTTCATGAAACCCCAAAAAAGCAAGACATTTTTTAACAAAGCTTACTCGAGTTGTCATATGCTTTGACACATCAAGTTTAAACACTACATTGTGATTTTTATATATGTCCAAGCTGTTTGAAACCTCATGGACCAGCAAAATCGAGCTTTGCATGATCCTTCTAGAAAGGAAAGTACTTTGCTCACATCTTATAATTCTACCAAGGATAAATTTCATTCAATATGTCATCACTTTTGTAATTATTTTATATAAGTCACTGCACTGTACAATTGCCTAAAATCAGTTATGTTAATAGCAACATTGCATTTTGGTATCAGCACTATATGTGCTTATTGATCTGCTTAACAAATTTTTCAATCTTGAAAAATTCTCATAATACAGCAGCCAAATCATCTCCAATAATGTGCCAAATTTTTTTGTGGAATTCAGCTCCAAACCTGTCCAAGCCAGTAGCCTTTCCACTTTTCCTACTGAATACAACTCTTGCAAACTCTTCTCTTTTAAACAACAACTTATTTTTTCTTCAAAAACCTTTGGGGCTGACTCAATGTTTGAAAATACTTCTCTATCAGAATCATCATCACTAATGAAAGACATGATAAAATCTCAGCGGACTTTATGCCATACATGTCCTCTTCACTGAATCCAATAGACTTTAATGCCCAACATCTTCTCATGTGCTCATTTCTATTTACCATTGACTGAAAAAACCTAGAATTCCTTTCACCATTATTTGTCCAAGCAATTCTAGACTTTTGCTTTCAGAAGAGCTCCTCAATTAAACAATTCTCCAGTTCATTCTTGGGGAGCTTTTCAGATTCATAATCATAAAGATCAGTATCTGCTTGAACTTGGATCTTGTTCAGTTCTGAACGCTGTCCCTAAATCTTGCTAAAAGGATTTCCATAACCATTTTTAGTCCAATGGTCTAACTCTTTGTTGGTGATATATAGTTTCTTCAAAAATTTAATCACGTGACATTCTCTTGCTTGAGTGCTTTAGACTTTCTTGACTACCTCTTTGCATTTAGGTCATGTGGTCTAGCAATTGAAAAAGTGAAAGAGCTTCGTTCCCCACTGACTATCTTGCCTCTGGTTGCAGTTAAATAGGACTTCATTGTCCTCATAGACAATTATAAGAAAAATTTTAGTATTAATGCTACAAAAAGCATGCCTATATCGGTGCTATCATTGGCACATTATAGCAATGATGGATTTCACTGGTAAAAAACATATGCTGGTGTTGAATTTCATGAAAATAATGCAAGGCTTATACTGGTGATGAATGTTATTGAAACCATTTTTACACCAGTGATTTTTTCGTTGATTTTTATGTTGCCAATGTTATATTGGTGAAGCAGTCACAGTTATAATATTTTACTTACACTCGTGACTTTTCCACCTGTAAATGGCTATCAACTCACTGTACAAATACCATTTGTATTGGTGGTATAGGTCGATAGTATACCGGCAAATTTTTTCACCAGTACAACTCACCTTTTGGAAAAAAAAAATTGAAAAAATTTTCTCTTTCCTCCCACCACGTTTTTTGTCCCCGAACTTTTTCTCTTTCCTCTCCGTGTAGTTTTTTCCGTAACTTTTCTCTTTCTTCCCCATGGTTTGTGTTCCCCAATTTTTTCATTTGGGTCCTCTGTGTCCTTTGATTGTATGAGGTTTTCAAACGTCATCAGTGTCCTCCATCTAAGCTTTATAACAATCATTGGTAGCGAGCACTAGGATTTTCACCATTGGGCTAAGATAATCTTAAAGCAACTATTATGCAGCAAGAAGCAGCCAAGCTTGAGGTACTCACACATGCATACACACCTCTATCTCTCTCCTTGTCATGACATTTTCTTTATCTATTGTGTTGCTTCTTCTTCTTCTTCTTCTTCTTCTTCTTCTTCTTTCTTTTCATATTCTATGTGAATCTTGATCGATGACCAAAAGACATTGCAACCCCCTCCTTGTTGCAGCCGTTCGTATTCCCACTGCAACATTGCTACCCCAGCAACCCAAGGGTGGGCAATGGAGGGGGGCACTGTCTCTTTCACCCCCATCTCATGCCATTTGTTTATGTATTCTGCTTCTTTTTGTTCTTCTTCTCCTTAATCTTCTTTTTCTTTTGTATGTACCATTTTAACAAAAAGCAAACATCTCACTCAGTCCAATAGTACCTCATTTGTCAAAATCATAACCAAAATCATGTTTGTTGAAACAAAATCATGATATTTCTGAACTGCCAATTTCAAACAGGTGACTTTCCTTATCTATTAGTGCTCTTGCCTTCTGGTTTCCATTATTTGCATGTCATCAATGATTCCACATTTCCCTTTCCCTGCTCACACGCCTTTTGTCTGTTGCATCTTCTTCTTCATGAATGTTTTCTATATATGTGTTAAGGCATCTGTTTTATTTGTTGGGATGCCATTATAAGGCAAGAAAAAAGGCCTTGATGTTTCCTTATGATAGTTATTGAGAGTACGATGGTTCATTTTCAAAATTGTTGATTTCTTCATATTAAGTGAAGATGAGAGGTTTAGATCGTTTTACATTACTCCTTTTTATTGCTCAACCACTAATTCTTTTGGCCACAAAAAATAACTCCTAATTGGTTGCCGTTTCATTATTTTTCAAGTCTATTATGCATTCATTAATAACTTGAGTTGAAGTTCTGCTTACTGATATTATGCAAGGAATGATCATCTAGTGATATGCTAACCTTTAGTATGTGCTAGAAGTTAACATCATATGTATTATATGTCATTGTGAAAATTCATCAGAAAATAAGGTGACACAATTCAATTTTATGATAAGATTGGAAATATCCTCAACTTTTTTATATCAATATCATGGTGCAGATTTCGTTGGGCTTAGTTCTACTCTTTGCTAACCAAATAATTGATATGCCTTCATTTGTCTACATCCATTGAGCCACAATAAGTTGGTAAAAAGGTATACTTCTCCATTTGTCTACATCTTCCTCCAGTTCATTTGTTGCTTAGTAAATTGTCTGTTTATGATTATCCTCTGCAGATCTATACTATGGTAGTTAAATGGTCTTTTTCAAAGCTTTTTCTTATACTCACGATGAGGCTATTTGATCTAGAATTTGTGATGCATATGTCATTTTGTCAAGAAATTTTAGTCAATATTTTAATTTTCTAGGTTCTTGTTCCCCTTTTCTCCAAACTCTAAAACAGTGCAAGTTTTCAAATGAAAGTTAAGGTTTTGAATATAACAAACCTGAATATAAATAAAGAGAATAGAAGAACAAGTAATATCCCTGGACTTACTAAAGTCCAACCATGGCAAGGGGGTTCATCTCAATTTTGAAGGGCTGTTTGTTGAACCAGATAAAAAGATAAACTCATTTCTTCAAGGAGCCATACCTTCACTTCTTGACCATGTTATTCATATTTTTGTTTGGAAAGAGTGAGTGATCATCAGTTTGCTGCAACTTGTTAAAAGGATACTAATATGAAAGGATTCCAACTACCTGCTAAAATTGTATTATTTTGAGGATTGTCATTCTTAGAGTGTTTGAATTTTGTACTTGTTTTTGGTAGCTTGTCAAATTCATTATACTTTTTGAATGCTGATGGCGGTGGAACTATCCCCAGCAATAAACTGGTTATCTTTTATATGTTTGGTTATAGTTGTCCTTCCTTGTGCAGTTTGTTTTAGCTTTTACTTGTGTCTCCATGTCTTAGATTGCATTGATGGGCTTCTATCAAGAACATTGAGGATCTAGCCCAATGGTTTTTAGATAGTTTTTTTTCTTTTTATTTAGACAATGATATTGATAGGCATGAAGAGACATAAAATTAATTATATTTGAAAATTTGGTTGTCCTTTTAATTTTTCTTTATGTATGTATCCATACTTCAATGTTTTTCAATAAACTTCAAGTTGAAGAATAATCTTCGTCTTTTGAAATATCCTTTTATTTCCTTGAGTTTTAAATATTGAAACAAGTTCAATGCATATGCATTTGGTTGTGGAATTCCTCAAGGGTGAATGTTGTGTTGTTTGATGTTGATCCACAAATCTAGATTCATGAATTCTAGAGTGGTTGAACCATGAGTTTGTGCTCATGTTTTCTTTATACAACATGGATGGACTGATTGGAGTCAAAATTACAACCAAATGCACATAAGGGGTTGGTGGTGACCTGTACAGTTGCTCCCAAAAGAAGTTGCAGTGGCTCTCTCTCTCTCTCTCTCTCTCTCTCTCTCTCTCTCTCTCTCTCTCTTCCTCTCTCACAGTTATACATATAATATACTTTTTAATAGAAACAACTTTTCATATGACACTTTGTGTATCATCAATGAAGTTTTGGAGCACATGTAATGGGATAATGAGTAAACAAATTTTCATGAACCTTGAGGCAACATCTAATCATGTGTGTTTTTCTACTATAGTATCAACATTCAACAATCTTACAATGTAAAAGCTTTATGAGATCCTATTCCTCACACACACACACACACAGATATATATATATATATATATAATATATATATATATATATATATATAGTGCTCATAGTAGCTCAGGGTAGGCTTGAATGATTATTATAATGTTATTAGAATGCTTTAGATTGACTTCACTAAAATAAGTTTACAATGCAGTGGTCAATGAATGACTTAAGTATCCCAATCGAAATTGTTGTAATTGTATATATCAAACGGAAAGAATTGCCATGACTCACATGATATGGAATTGCTTTCTTGAATTTTATAACATTTGGCATTATCATGGTGAATCTATGTTGCCACATACAAATGATAGTATAGCAAATGATGTGCATGAAAGGTTAGATGATGTTTTCAGAAATTTTGCCTTAACAAAGAGAGCATTTGATGATGTGAGGATGCTAAAACATAGAAGAAGAAAACCATGAGGTTGAAAAATATCATAGGTTGGTAAGTAATGCAAATCATGAGTATATCTTGGTTGTCAAAAGTTTACAAAACTGCCATTCTTTCTGTGTTTGTTTCACATAAAATGCTGGCTAAACCAACAATTATTCACATTGTTGTTAGAATTGCTGAAAGAAGTATTTCTAGAAGATGTCAAATTTCAAAGGTCTTTCTTTGAAGCAATTAAGTCTCATTTGTGAGAAGATCGATGTGTCCTCAGAAGATTAAATGCTATATTGGAAGGATGTTGTCAACAAAAATTCATGTGATATTTGTGGTTTATCAAGAAGGAAAATTAACATAGGGGCTAGTGAGATTGCATCATCAAAAAGAAAACATAAAGTTTTTGCAAAGGTATTGTGACATTTTCATTTAGCATGACCTCAACGGTTGTTCATGTATTCAAAAACAGCTTCGTATATGAGATGGCATAACGAAGGCCATACAAGGGATGTTAATTTAAGGCATCCTACAAAATCAGCTGCCTAGAAATATTTGGATGACTTACATCCATCATTTGCTTCAGAGTGTCTGAATGTTATACTTGGATTAGCAAGTGACGGTTTTAATCCATTCCAAACATTAAGTAGCACTTATAGTACATGGCTGGTCATGCACGTTCCCTACAACTTGCCAATGTAGATTACATGAAACAATCAAATATTATATTATCATTACTTATACATGGACCTACATCTTCTAAAATGAAAATAAATGTATATTTCCAACCACTTATAGATAAGTTGAAGTTATTGTGGGACATTGGTGTACAAACATTTGATTCTTCACTTAAAGAAACTATTTAAATGAAAGCAGCTTTACTATGGAACATAAATTACTTTCCCGCTTATGTAGATTTGTTAGGGTGGAACACAAAAGGAAAATGTATGTATCCTATTTGTTCCAAAGATACACAATCATTTCAACTTAAGCATAGTAGGAAAGAATGTTATATGGGTCACCATCACTTTTTGCCATATGATCATAAATTTGAGATGGTTGCACAATCATTTGATGGTAATATTGAGCTTAGATGTGCTCATATCCTTCTTAATGGTTCAGATGTTATGGATAATGTAAAACAAGCATGTCAACCTTATCAGTAGAAAAAGAAAAATATCTTTTTGTGATTTTCCATATTAGGATCATAACTTTTACTGTTAGAATGTATGTATCCTGGTCTATGTATATCTATATGTATGTATATTACATATATTAGTCAACTAATATATGTCTTGAAGGATACTTAGGTTGTTTGTGTAATTTTTTCTTTTCTGTATTTTCAGATTTTCACTTTTACCTTCCTACTTTTACCTTATTGCCTAAAGGAGGACTAGTCCCAACGGCTAGATTTCTAGCCGTTGGAACTAGTCCAACGACTAGCACTCTGTCCTCCTTGTGTATTCTCCTCTATAAATAGTGTAGTTGCTCTTTTGTTTGGTAAAGGCTTTGAGGTCTGTTCTTGTGTATCCATTTGAGATCAATATATGTTTATTTCTCCTCAAGTTTGAGGTTTGGTTTGTGTAACTTATTGAAGTTGATGAAATCTTCAAGAGTGTATCTCTTGAAGTGTTTATATCTCCATTTGTGCCTGGTTTTCAAGGTATCAGAGCCATGGTTTGGCTCTTTAATTTGCTGATTTTCCAATATTGAAGAATCAGTTCATGCTGCCTTTTTGGAGCTGTGAAGCACACCAACTGTTTGACGTAAGTCCTGGCTGCGGTTTCCACAAGAAGGTGTTGTTTTTCTTGCTGGCCCTTGGCGATTGTTTCTCGTAGATTCTTGGTGATCTTTGTGACTGTTTTGACACTATTGTCTCAAGCTTCCTTTATCGTTGTGCTTGTGGCTGTTTTTCTATTAGTGCTGAGATCGTTTTCTTCACGTGACAGCAGGCTTCTCCAAAACTTGTAAGTAGGTTATCATTATTGTATGTGCTCAATTACAACAAAGTTTCATCTCTTCCATTTCCTAAACTTTCATCAACAAACTATATCCAATGGGCTAGAACTATGGAGCATTTCATTTGTAGTAAGAGCATTTGGGGACTAGTCGATGGGACAAAAATTGAACCTCAATTAGTTTGACCAAAGTTATTGATGGAAGGGCTCTGGAATTGGATGGAATGGAAAAAGAAAAAGTTGTGGCTGAGTACAATAAGAAGTGGGAAGAATGGAATGTAGGTCATCACAAGATTATCACATGGATATTAACTTGTGCTGACAATGTTACTAGTGGGCAGATTTCAAAATTAAATTCTACCCAAGAGACATGGGAATACCTAAAGAAAACTCATGCAATGAGAGATGTTGCATGCACAATATTAAACTCAAGGTTCACGACCTCCAACAAAGAGATAGATCCATTAAAGACTATGTGTTTGAAATAGATCAATTATATAATGAGTTGGACATTTTTGAACCACATTGGGTTGACGCACAAGATCTTATTCTTAGGGAGAAGCAAATCCAATGTGATAAATTTTACAAGTTTATCATTGGTCTAAGACCCGAATTTGATGGTGTTAAAACTTCCTTGCTCCACTATTTTAAACACCATCTATGAATAATGTTATTGTTGAACTTCAAATGGAAGAGAATTGACTTTGTCTTGATAGAGAAAAAGCAAACAATGTTCTTGCTAAATCATGGTCAAGGGCCTACTTAAAGCATTATCGACCGCCACATTTCAACCGAGCAAATGAAGGAGGAAGAAGGAGAATTATTTGTTATCATTGTCAAGAAGAAGGATATATGAAACTCAAATGTCCAAAGCTAAGAAATTTTGACAAGAGAAGTAATATGGCGGCTCCCATCCAAGAAGAAAAGAGAGAATCAAGCTCATTTCAACTTGATCAACTTGTAAGTGCTCGCCACCCAAAGCTCATTAAAGCCATTCAACCTTTGCTTAAGGGAGGAGGCACACCTTCAACATTAGGAGCTTTTGTTGCATCTACTTCTTCAAGTATGTATTCTTGGATTATTGATTTAGGTGCATCTTTTCATATGACTCCTTGTGAATCCCTTCTCACCGGATGCACTCAAAATTATTTATATTCCATTGTGAAAATGGCTGATGGAACTCCTCTTGAAATTGACTCTATTGGAAATATTGATCAAACATTTGAATCCAGAATTTTAAAAGTACCCCAAGTAAGATGTATTTCTAAATTGAACTTGAATTTATTGTCTGTTTCACAAATAGCTGACCTTGGTTTTGATATAGTTTTCCCGCAATATAAATGTTTGGTAAAGGACCATTTACCTAAAAAGACAATTGAGGAAGGTTTTAGAACAAACTATAGTCACAAAAAACACGTTCTTTTTGAAAAAAAAATGTGATAAATTAAATGGCCGTTTAAAACTTAAAAAAAAAACATCTTTCTAAAAAAATGTTAAAATTAAAAAAATGCATTTTTAACCCATTTTTAACGTGTTTTTTTTCACTTTTTTTATTTTTTCAGTTTTTTTAGTGCCAAACAATTTTTTTTTCATTTTCTATTTTTTATTTGTTGCAAATATACTTATCTTTTGATGTTTGGGTTATTAGTTTCTTACTTTTTTTTCTTTGTTTTTAGTTTTTTACAACTTTTAAAAATTTATCATATTTTTCCCGTTTTATCTCATTTTTTTCATACGTGGCGTGTTATACCTGAGAAAAACCTCACCGTTTAAAACTCCGAGACGTTATTTGTGACTATGGAACAAACGATCTCTAGTACATTGAATTTTTGGACCTTTCAACACCTTCAAACAATATCGTCAAAGAATGTGATATCCAAACTTGGCAGCAAGGACTTGGACATTCAAATTTAGAGAAAATATCTTGTATTCCCTTCTTGGAAAAACATTGTCAAACGAATTTTTGTTGTAATGATTGTATCAAGGCAAAACTAAAGGCCTTACTTTTGATATTAGAAATTTTCTGCCCAAATACCTTTTACATCGGTGCATTCGGATGTGTGGGGACCTGCCCCTATTATGTCTAAAGGAGGATTATTGTATTATGTGATCTTTATTGATGATTCTCTAGACATACTTGGGTTTACTTTCTCAAACATAAATCGAAGATATTTGCAACTTCAAGAATTTTTATGATATGATTACCCAATTCGGCTCCAACATTAAAATTTTTAAATGTGATTGTGAGGAGAATTTATTTCAAATGAATTTGAACAATCTGTAAAAGATAAAGGCATTGTACCTCAAAAATCTTGCCCAAATACTCTACAACAAAATGGAGTGGCTGAACGAAAACATAGGCACATTATTAAAACCACAAGAGCACTTCTTTTATCCAAAAATGTTCCTAAAAATTTTTGGGCTGAGGGTGTTTTGACATCAACCAATTTGATAAATATTATGTCTACCGATTTGAAACATATTTCTCCATTTGAAAAATTATACAATATTAGGCAAATTACAAGACTTAAAGTTTTTGGCTATAAATGTTTGTTTTAAGTAACAAAGATGATAAACTTTCCTTCAAAGCTATTGATTGTGTGTTCATTAGATACTCCGAAACACAAACGGGTTATAGATGTTATGATGTTGAAAGAGATAAAGTCTATGTTATAGAAATGTGATCTTTTTAGAAAATGAAGATAGTTTTAAAAGTAAGCCCAAACAACTAAAAGATTATGCTATAGACTGATTTCGATGATGATGATCATCCAATGATGAGAAACAAGTTGAAAAAATTAAAGAAGATAGTTCTACGAATATCAATCCTCCAAGAGATATTATGTTTATAGGAGAAGAAGTCATGCAACTCAAGAAACTAATCAATCCAATCCTAGAAGGTCCCAAAGACATATTAGGTCTTCCCAAAGATTTATTTCATACGAGTTTTTTCTCTTAAATATCAAGCTTGTCTTATGGCACATCATTCTTTTTATGAGCCTTCACTTACCTTGAGGCTAAAGAAGATCTAAATTGGATTGAAGCCCATGAATCATGAGCTTAAAGCCCTCGAAAGTAATGAGACTTGGGAAATTGTTTCTCTACCTATAGGAAAAAAGACCATAGGAATAGATGGATATGTAAAGTCAAACTAGAAGTGATGAGACATTAGAAAGGTATAATGCTAAACTTGTCACTAAGAGATATGCCTAAGAATATGAAATCGATTATGAAGAGACTTTTTCTTCAGTTGCCCGTATGACCTCTGTTAGAACTTTTATTGTCGTTGCTTCAACTAAACAATGGTCTATTTTCCAAATGGATGTTAAAAATGCAAGTTAAATGAAGAATTTTCATGAGCACCTCTCTTGGACTTGATCTACCTCAGGACAAAGTGTTACGACTTAAGAAAACTTTTATGGTTTAAAGCAAGCTCCCAAGGCTTAGTTTGACAATTTAGTAATGTTATGTTTGATCAAGGTTTTCAATCTTGCTATTGAGATACTACCATGTTTGTGAAAAATACAAAATACTTCTGTAGGTATAATTGTTTTATTGTTGTATATTGATGATATGGTAATTACTAGCAGTGATGATAAAAGAATAATAAAGATAAAACAATTTCTTAAGAATTGCTTTCAAATGATTGATTTGGGAATACTAACATATTTCCTTGGAATTGAAGTTGCATCTATCAAAAGAGCTATTTGCTTTCGCAAATGAAATTTGTTAGTGAATGAATTGACAAAGCAGATATTTCAGACAACAAAATTGTAGACACTCCAAAAGTTCGAGTAAAAATAAAGATTGATGATGGAGAGATATTAGAGAACCCTACTCCTTTTCGATAAATTGTTGGTGCTCTATCTCATCTCTCTATCATTAGACCAGATATTGCTCATGTGGTTCATGTTATAAATCAAATTCCAACAAAATCCCACTTCAGTACACATATGAGTGGCAATGCGAATTGTGCATTATGTGAAGAACACAATCAATAATAGATTTTTCTTGTCTTCCTCTTCTACATTAGAATTAGTTTCTTATACAGATGTGATTGGGGTGGGGATCCCAATAATAGCCACTCCACCGCTGGTTTTTGTGTGTTTTTAGGTAATTCATTAATTTTCTAGTGATGC
Organism: Nymphaea colorata; assembly: GCF_008831285.2. Taxonomy (NCBI): domain Eukaryota; kingdom Viridiplantae; phylum Streptophyta; class Magnoliopsida; order Nymphaeales; family Nymphaeaceae; genus Nymphaea; species Nymphaea colorata. The sequence goes on from NC_045142.1 coordinate 16,941,584, forward strand.
AAGAAAGAGAACATGATGTCCTATCATCAACTAAGTTGAATATCAAGCCATGACATCTACAATAATGGAAATTGTGTGGTTCAAAAGTTTATTGAAAGTATCAATTTATATTGTTAGCATTCACACATTTTGCGAAAAAACAAAGCATATAGAGATGGACTGTCATGATGTTCGTGAAGAGTTTCTTCAGAAAAACATTGATCTCTATGTTCTATCTGAATATCAACTAAGAGATTTCTTTACTAAGGTTGTTGCTGTTGTCAGGTCTCAATTTCTTTTTGGAAACTTTCGGTCATCACACCATAAGTTTGAGGGGAGTGTTAGAATGTATGTATCAGTTCTATATATATATCTATATGTATGTATATTACATATAATAGTGAACTAATGTATATATATATATATTATGATACTTAGGTTGTTTATGTAATTTTTCCTTTCTTTATGTATTTTTCCTTTTCTGTATTTTCAGATTTTCACGTTTACTCTCCTACTTTTACCTTATTGTATAAAGGAGGACTAGTCCCAACGGCTAGAAATCTAGCCGTTGGAACTAGTCCAACTACTAGATTTCTCTCCTTCTTGTGTATTCTCCTTTATAAATAGTGCAGTTGCTCTCTTGTTTGGTAAAGGCTTTGAGGCCTGTTCTTTTCTATCCTTTTGAGATCAATATATATTTATTTCTCCTCAAATTTGAAGTTTGGTTTGTGTAACTTATTGAAGCTGCTATTCAAGAGTGTATCTCTTGAAGTGTTTATGTCTCCAAGTTTTGTGCCTAGTTTTCAGTTACATCATAATCTAGATGTTATGCATATAGAAAAAAATATATGTGATAGTATTTTGGAGACACTTCTAAATATGAAAGGAAAAACAAAGAATCATGGCGCTGCTTGTTCAGATTTGAAAGATATGAGAATACAACATGCAGTTCATCCATTAATATGCTAGGATGTAAACAAAGTACTACTACTAGTTGCATCTTTTACAATGGACAAACATGAGATACAAATGTTCTGTAAGATATTAAAGCTCATCAAGGTGCCAGACGGCTATCCATCAAATATTTCAAGATGCATGCACATGATGGTATTGATTGTAAATTGTAAAGGTATTTGAAACTTACGTAAATGTTTTTTTAGGTATTTTCTCAAATTGAAAGTATTATATAGGCAATAAAAGTCAACTAAAGGTTCAATTGCAGAAGGATGTTTAGCTGAAGAATGTTCCTATTTTGTTCAAGATACTTTGTTGGCATTGGAACAAGGTTTAATCCTACTAAAAGAAACTATGAAGAAGTTGATGATAATTCATTGAGAAAAGGCTGCCCATTAGGGGAAATGGAGGGATTCATGCTTGATAACTTAAGTTTGAAATAAGCATATACATTTGTTCTATTCAATAATGGTTTAGTGGCACCTTATCTACAGTAAGATCTTTAGTTTACTTGTGTTGATTTTCTATACATAAGGCTTGCAGTTTTAGTTTTTCTTTCCTAATATATTTGCTATTATAGAAGGCACCTTAACTTGATGAAACCATGACATCAAAGACCTCATGATGTCGAATGAGTTCACAAGGATTTGTTTTTTGACTAGTTTCATAATCATGTATGTTTGTAATCCTGAAACATTTATATCTTTCTAGAACATATGTGTATATTATGTGTGTCTATGTGCTGATTAACGTAATATATTTAATTTATATGATAGATTCGTCAACTTTCTAAAGAATGTGCTATTAGAGGTATCACTGAAGAATTCATATGGTTATCATAGAAACTTCAAATGATAGCAAAGAGATACAAAAGTTTCACTACAATTGGATTTTGATTCCACTCAGGATAAGGAGGCAACGTCCAAAACTCAAATAATGGAATCATTGACACGACACAAACTTTGAGTTTTTTGCAGTGTTAGAGATCATGGGCCAGTTGTTGGTGATGTGACTTATTATGGAGTCATAACTGAAATTATAGAATTAGAATATTTTAGAGATGTGAAGTTCGTTTTGTTTAAGTGTCACTGGTTCGATGTTCTTAATTCTTGTGAGACAAAAAAAAGATGAATTTGGGTGCTCTCTTGTTAATTTTAAGTTTGCATGCATGTTTTGAGAACCTTATATCAAGCATAACATGTATTTTGTGTTTAAGATCTTATGGATTGGAGATCGACACATCATTATTAGGACAAGACTTAGAGATTTGTTCAACATGTACAACCAACACTTCGTCAAAGATGATCAAGTGGATAATACCGAAAATACCTTTCGTGATCAGAGCCATTTGCAATATAGCATTTGGATGGTACAGATGCCAATGATTGTACAACTTGGGTAAGGATGGACTACAACCAAGTACAGTAAATTGAGTAATAAATATGTTATAATATTGCAAATATTAATAAGTGTCTTCTTTCATTTCATTAGATTAACACATGTCTCATGGATGACAATTGCATATTATTTCATTACATTATGTTTTCTTTTAAACTACATGCATGTTCATAATTGTTTTGATATATAATTTTGAATGCCTCATAACGTACCTGCTAAATACTTGCTGACAGGCAAGCTCTAGTATTATTTGATTATCATATTACTTTCATTTATAACTTGATTTACAATTTGTTTTATAATTTGATGCATATGAATGTTTAAATGTGTTGATAAGTTTTAGATGTATCACAAAAGAAGTTAAGAGGTCTGAATCAAGCTTTAGCTGTTATGAGATTACCTTCTTGCAACAACCTTCCAATTTTGATTAATAAGTTAGGGCAGCCATATGGACCACATGCAAAAGATATGACTGTTATTTAGGTGTTTTAGCTCAAGATACAGTCAAGTCACCATTTATTTACCACACATGGACTACGATGCCTGATAGCTATAAGGACAATGTATGGACATCTGTAAAAGTATAAATTTCATGTAGATCATTTTTATTATGGAATGACTTCAATTTTATGATGTAGAACAAATTTGAATTTGCAGGTAAGACAGAGCTTCTAGAGGTTTTTAAATGCTTAGTTATGGAATCTTTAAAAAAAATGGCTGAATGGAAGAACGCACTTCAAAATATTTATAAAATTTCTGATACCGAAAAAGCACGCACACATGCCTGCCCAAAGACGTTCCTCAAGATCAATAGACATCTCTGAAGAATATTTTGCTACAGATAAGTCAAAGGTGAATCTTACATGCAACAAAAGTAGCAAATTTAATATACTTATTTTAATGCTTGTAGTTTTTCATCTATAGACACATAGTGCTACAAATGTCACTAATCGTGCACAACAAACAATGCTTCAAACTTTGGAACAAAGAGCTTGACATGTTCTTGTGCAAAACAAGTTCATAATAATTAGAATTCATTGCATTTTCTACATGTGTACTATATTTTATTATATGACTGGTAATACTATAATGACATACTACTTATGATACAGCCCACTTATGGAAATGATGGTGTCGATATGCCTTGGTATGATATTTGGATTAAAACTCACACAAGCGTGTGATTTTCAAGTGGGACAAAAGGTGTTGGTACTGTAATTATAAGCATAGTAGCTTCACATTTTTTTTGTTCTAGGTGAATGTATACCATTTGAAGCGCTTTCTTATATGTGCATGCTAAGCTCGTAGAGCAAACATCACAAGGACCACAAAATACAAATGAAGCACATCACAATAGTAGCAACATACTTCCTAGTAGGTTGCAAGGGACTATTTTGGGTTACCCGTACATGTGGGCTCCGTGGACACATGGAAGGTGTTGATGGATCCGAAGGCACAAAGATAGCAACTTATGACAACTTATAAATAATATTTTAATGTATATCAATCATAGTTTTTGTATGTTCGGTACATGCATGTACATGGGTGTAATGGTCATATGGCAGTATTTTTTGTCATTTTGATGTAAATGATCATATTTTGGTACTTTTGGTAGTTTGATGTAAATGATAATTTTTTTGGTACTTTTTTTTTGTTGATGTAAATGATCCTGGGAATAGTAACTTTTGTAGTCATCATGTAGATAATCATAACAATGAATGACAATGCAGTATATGCATTGTTCTCTCTCTCTCTCTCTCTCACACACACACACACATTTTCTGTCTTTTTCTATCAGTTAGTCTTGTCAATGGAGATCAAGGACTGCTGGAGCTTTTTCCAAGTGAGTCTTGCTTCATCATCTGTCTCGTTTTGTAATTATTCTGTTGTCATTATTTTTCTTTTTTCGTGGATATAGTAGAACACAAGGGTAGACAATATTGGAGTGGTCATAATATTTCATAGTTGGATGATTAGAGGGATCCAAGGCTGAGAAGTAAAAATTCTTTTGATGTGTTTTAGCTTGTTCAGGGAAAAAGAGTATGAAAGGTTTCAGTATTCAACTATTAGACTTGCTGCTGTTTTTTATGTCCATTTATTGCTTTATTGTTCTTGTCAATTATATGCAAATAGTTATAATCAAGCAAATAGTTATAAAATATGGTTCATGTACTATGAAAGATGGGATGATCTATCTTGGAACTCAATAGACAAACTTATATCAGCAATTCCTTCATTTGTTATAAGTTGGATCTACAAACATGTTGAGGCTATAGCACCCAATTTTCATATGGATGTTATTAAAGCCCACCTAGGAGACCTACAAAAATTTGTCCAGAACTTTCTAGCTCAATGTGAGCCTGTGTTTTGATTTTGCAGTGGCTTGATTTAGATTATGGCAGGTTAAAGGTGCCATACGTGTAATGGGATTTCAAATCTTTAATATGTTTGGGTGGATCTTTCATGCCTTGTCAATCTTCTCAAGCTTTGTCACCAATTGTTAGGGTTTTAGATTGATTACCTTGTGACATCTTATTATCTAATTGCATGTTGTTGAACACTTACCATGTCTTTAGTTTCTTTAATCAAGGTTTCCCGTTTATAGGACTAATCTGTGAAAGTAAATTTGTTATATACATAGTATCGCATGGAAAGTTTTCTCTTTTGCAGTACATACTATGACATTTTTTCCTATAGAAACCAATGAAAAGTCACTGTTAGAGTGATCCTTTGCTGATCAAGATACTTAAAGATGTCCTTTATTGAGATATATTAATGATCCCATAGGCTGATTTCTTCTCTACATCATTGAGTTTTCTAATACCCATAAGTTTGGGAATCAAAATGATACTCTAGTTCTTTCTTTTGAGTTATTCAAGACTCACTTGAGTAGTCTGATGTGAGAGGGTTTCATGCTCTCCTTTACTTTTCTACTCAGATGACCTGATTGGTTTAATTAATATTAAACATAATTTTTGTCAATCAATTTGGCCGGAAGCATATGAAGTGGTTTTCAATGGAACTACTATCTCTTTGCATGCTTGAAAACTAACTCTTGTTTTCTTTAATATGAATTTACAGGAAAGAGGAACTAGAGGTCCATTTCGAGGATTAACCTAATGTGGGCATGGCATTCAAGCTTTCCATGGTCGTCACAAAGTTGTTCCACTTATAGAAAAATACCTTCCTTAGATAGAAAGTTTCAAACATGTGCTTGCTTCTCAGTTTAATCATTTGGCTGCAAAAGTCATGGCAATCAGCCTCTCAGCCTTTGGACCAGAAGGCCTCTTTGGTTTGGATTTCTTTCCCAGAAATGGACCAAACAAGCTCCAAAACCTCTATGAGAGAAAGAATCTTCTCAATATGTGAACGTAATGATGTTCTTGATTTTGCTCAGAAGACTTGACCTTCTCAACTTTGGAAAGGCCTCCACAAAAGCTGATGAAAAATTTAACATGATAAATCTTCTTTCAAGTGAAACCCTCGTGAAACAATGAGCAGTGAATGGGTTGAAAGGTGAAACTGCCCCATTGCAAAATCTTATAGTGTTGTAACTAACATCCTGCCACTCATCCAACTAAAAGATTTTGAGACTTGGCCCGCTTAAAACTAAAAACCCACAAAATGATAAGATGTGCGCAGATCACCTTGGACATGACATATAAGCCATTTAAAGTAGAAGAGTTAGCAAATGAATTCAGTGAAAGGACATGTGTAGATGAGAGTGCTCCTGAAGAAACACATGTTAGTGGAGGTATTTAGTTGCCATCTACCATTGGCATACATTAAAGGTATGACACAATCTTTATTAGTTCATGGAGTGGTTCTTTGGCTACAACATTACATTTGATGACTGCCCATCTCCTAATTTATATCTACATATTTTTGCTTCCTTATGCTAGTTTATAGGCTTATAGATGTTGGCTACAGCCTCAAATGATCTGGCTTAAGCCACTTCAGATTCTTTTCCTAAAGCTACTTGAAATTGATGAAGCAAAAATTGACAAAGCAATAAGTAAATAAAATGAGAAATGAAGAAAGAAGGAATGTGACTGCTGGAACAAGAATTCCACGTTAGAACAAAGTCAGTGCTATTCAAAAATATACGAACAAGAATCCATTAGATCCACTTAACTTGCTTTTCATTATGCTCATTCTTATCTAAAATTTTTAATTCCCTTTTTATTTTGTTCATTTATAGGAGATATGATGTTGAGAAAACGGTTGAACAACTTATTTATATGAGGATTTCTTTTCAGTTTCAATTTTGTTGTGTCAATTATTACCATAAGTTGGATTTGTTCACTTCTAATAGTATACGGTTCCTTTGATCTTGACTTCCGACTATGTCATGCAAGAAATCCTCAAAGCTGGATTTGTTGAGCCAACACCAATCCAATCTCAAGGCTGGTCGATGGCTCTAAAGGGACTTCATCACATAATCATTGCTGAGACAAGTTCTGGAAGAAAAACACTTCCCTATAATTTGCCAGCCATTGTCCATATCAATGCTCAGCCTATTTTGTGTAACTTTAGAAGCCAAAGACTGTTCATGATGTTTCAGATCATATATATTAAGCATGCTTAGTTCAACATCTTTTGTTGCCTCAGCTCCCCCATGATGGTCCAATTGTTCTAATTCTTGCCCCTACACGTAAGACCATTGTTAAGTTACAAGAAGAGGCTGCCAAGTTTGACACTTCATCAAAAATAAAGAATACTTGTATATATGATAGTGTACCAAAGAGACCTCATGTTTGTGATTTGCAGAAAGGCAGGTGGTAGATAGATATGGTTAAATGCTTGTAGGCCATGCAAGATAATAAGTAAAGTCTTGCACGAACGCTTTGTTGCCTATATAAGTGTGGAACAATATTTTTGACAGTAAAAAGTATATTAGACAAATATTGTGACTTAAATTTTCAGGATAACAAGGACCATTTTGGCAGCGCATCTTCCATTCCTCCTATATGTAGTAGTTTTAGTAATTCCTACTATGACTTTAAATTTTCATTCCAGTAAGGGTTCAAATTGCTTCACAAGAACATTGGAGATTTGCAGTACATCATGTTCTTTGTAGTCAAGACCAGCCTAGCACCACCTAGTCTTGCAGCAATCTAGACACCAAACCAGCCTAGACACCTAGGCACCGTATCTTTCTCTAAATTGTATGTTTTGAACCTAGCATTGGAACTCAGTACTGGAGGAGTCCCTTGTTTAGGGATGGTTGTCCAAATAATGGTGGCCGCATCTTTACTAAGAATATTTGATAGAGATTTGGCATTAGCTTGGAATTGGTCTAGTGGTAGGAGATGTTCCCTGCATAATCAGTCCTGCTTTACCTTTTGACCATCTCTCCTATTCCGATTGTGTGGTTTTTATAGAATCCAGCTTTCTTTACATCTCTTTATGAAGAACGTTCTGAATATTGGAGTTCTGATCTTCTACTAGGAATCATCAAGTCCACCCACTTAAGCAGGTAGATGCAGCTCCTTTTGCCATAAATTGTTTATTCTTTTGCAACTTTACTAGTTTATGCATCTGCCAATCAATATGTTCCTTGCAAGTTCATGTTCTTGGTTTGCTTGTGGATCTTGCATCTTTTTCCTTCATATGCCATAGCTCTTGTTGTAACATCTTTTTTTCATTTCTTATTTTGATTATTCGTTTGAGTTTGCATGTCTCATTTGTGTCATGAGTTTAGAGCTTTTGATCCTTTTCTTCCTAAACTTAGTAATGTGAAGATGTGGCATATTTTTTGTTTTTGTAAGTGCAAAACTACACAGGCAATAAAACGGTGTGACAGCCAATGCAGGGGAATTAGTTGGCTCATTCTAGAATTGAGAGTGAGGTTGTCAAAAAGAGGGGATTTAGTACGGTGAGGCCAGAATAGGGACTGCAAGCAAGCATGCACACCTTGGCATACGTGAGGGAGAGACAGGTACATGTACAACCAAATGGTTTATATTAAATGTTTGTTACCGTAATAGTTCAGCTTGAGAAACTCAACGTTCTCTCTTTGTACCTGCCCTATACTCAGCTTCCATTTGATACTGTATGATGAACTAATAGGCCTTATAAGTTGTCATTCATGGCTAGCTTCATAATTTTTTTATTTAGTCTCCACATTGCAGGTCAAGTTCCTCAGTAAAGGGAGCAATATGATGGGAAAAAAAAAATTCTGCCGTCATTGGCATATTTATTATGAATCTTTGTTTCTTTTTTGCTTTTGTCTTATTTTAGTCATTTCTATTTTTTGACTGGTATGATCAAAATACAAAGATGCATTTTCATAAATTTCATACTCTTTTAAATGTAAAGGTCACGTCCATTAGATATACATAGAGGAGATTTCTAAAAAGAAGTGGTGTATCTAGTTTTGATTTTACTTGTTGTCTAACCAAAAGGAAACCAAGGTGGGGCAGCACTTCAGTTCCTGCTTATGCTATCAAGAAAAATATCAAAATGCACAATCTTTAAGAACCTTCAAAGGAGTATTGTTACCTAGAGTATAGAATAATAACCTGTAAAGCTTGTGGAAGTGCATTTGTAACACGGTGTTTGATCAATAAGCATCACTTATTCAAAAAACTGAATTCCATTTCCTTTTTTAAACACTTCATTTCTTTTCCTTATCTGATTTGTGTAATTTTAGGTTGGGGTGGGTTGACTCACTATATTTGGGTGCTCGTTAAAGGCTTTCAGGAAATTACTTGACAAATCTAAATCCTTTTATTTTACCCTCTTTGTAGGTTATTGATTCATGCCACTACTATAAAGGCAAAAAGAAGGCAGGGGACGTCTCATGAATTTTATGTTTCATCTTGTTGCATGAAGCATAAAACAACAGAACTAAAGGTCATGATATGCATGTGATATCTTGCAATCTCTCAAAAGATTCAAAGAATTGTTGTGCAACCTGTTATTAATCCAAACTAAGATGGCCAAATCCATTGTATGTCAACTACAAAAAATGACATAACACATTTAAAATCTGATAATGGTTGTATTTATTATAGCAGCATTTTTTTTGCTGATGTAGTTTTAATTTAATATTTTAAATTTGTTGATACTAGCAACAAGTTATTGTCATTAGATTTGTGTAGGGTTTTATATGAATACTTTATAAAATTTTGAATTAAATGATTTTTTTATTAATGATGGCAATTGCAATCATAAATTTCACCACACCTAGATCTACAGTGGCAGGGAACATAATAACCATTCTACTCGTATATTGGCAAGACACCGCTAAAGCTTGTAGTCATGGCAACCAACAATCGACTTGTCACTGGTTTAATTTTTTCTTTCGTTGACCTTTTTTCACCAATGTGGATCCTACAGCAATGATAAGTAAGTTTTATACTGGGGGCAATAGTAGTCGAAATAGTCACTGAAACATATTATATTGGTGCCAACTGTCACTGGTATAAATATTCACAACAATGAAAAAATCACCACAGTATGTGTCTATACAAGTGATGATGAATTCACATGTATGTGGTATTCTGATGTTGTCTATACAGGTGACTATGTGGATGCTAGTTTCCATTGGTACATAACTTGGAATGGTGCTACTACTGGTGAAAATCGTCACACATATAGGCCTTTTTTCGTAATGATGTTCCATTTTAGAAAATTAGACTGTTCCAACCATCAAACAACACTCAATCTAAACAACGGAAATGCTTTCAATGTTTGGATGGTTGTTACACTAAGTATACTTAAGACGAGGGTCCATGACAAAATCCAAATCACACTATCAACAAATTCTCAAAAATCTCTATAGGCTTTTCTATTCAGACATTTTCCTATTTTGTCCTACTCACCCCTCAAAGCATTGAAATCTCCTAGGGCTACCACAGACTAGTTCAGTTAGCAATAACCAATGATAAAACCTGAAACGCTTCCCTTCTAATCAGATAATTTGGATGAATTTATACATCAAAAGCTCTAAACACAAAATTTAGCATGTAGCTTCTACATCTCACTTGAATCCACTAACACATGCTGACACTATGTCTACTACCAAGTTTGCTGGTTGTCATCCTACAATCACTCTAGCATGGGGATTGAAACTAGAAATGTTAGAGTAGAAAGCCAAATCCCTAATGCTCTGAGAGTAGTGGTTGAAGTTCTCAGACGTCAACATGGAATCAAGCAAGAAAACTAAAGTGGAGATTCTTCCTGCAAGTACCATCACACCTCACATTGAGTGGCCTTTCTCACAAGGCCTCATTTTCTGAGTAAGAATTTCATGGATAACTTGACTGAAGAAGAGATCTTGATTTCGCTTCCCCATGGTCAAGATTCTCCTTACAAGTCTTGCCCATTCCAAAAACACAAACTTCCTTGGCCATATCTATATCCCCCATTTAGGGCAGATGTAGAAGAAATTTCATCTTGGGATTTATTTGCGACATCCTTCAGGACATTGGCTTTCTTCCTATAAGGACATCCTTGACAAGAACTCACAGCGTTGTCCCCTTAGGATACTCCACATGAATGCAGAAGTGAGTGCAAGACAAGCTCTGCCTCTCCTTCCTCTACTTGGACTTCCTATTCCCTCTACCCTTGATACCTTTATCAAATGAAATTTCATCCAAATTACAGAAAACTTGGGGACCATGTCCTCTGCCTCCATCTCAAGTATACTAAGAGGGTGTTTGATGACAATAGGACATGCAGAACGGGACATTCATGTCCTGTTAACTTGATTTTTTTTATCAAATACCATCTGCAGTACAGAATGGACATGGCAGACAATTAGACAGGGGGTATAAATTATCCTTTGTTCCATATTGTTCCCAGCAAACCCTCGAAACAGCGTGGAATATAACATGCCTCGCCCCGACCCCGAGCTGCCCTTGCCCTTTCTCTTTCTCTCCTTCTCTTTTGTCTTTGCCCCTAAGTTGCCCTAGCCCTTTCTCTTTCTCTCCTCCTCCACTGTCTCTACCCCGAGCTGCCCTCACCCTTTCTCTTTCTCTCCTTCTCATCTGTTTGAGCTGCCCTCACCCTTTCTCTTCTCTCCTTCTCCTTTGTCTCTGCCCCAAGCTGCCCTCACCTTTTCTCTTTCTCTCCTCCTCCATCTCTGCCCCTTCTCTCTTTTGAGTCTCCCCCTCGGCCACTGCTCTACCCCTTTCTCCCCTGCTCTCTCTATTGCTCTCTATGCCCATTTCATTGCTGCAAGGAGCTCCATTGCGTGAATAGATTTTTCTAGGTGAGGTACAATTCTTATTTTTCTCTCTTTTTCTTGTTTTCTCTCTCGTACCCTCCCTCTATTTGTCTCTGATTTGCAGTAACTAGGATTTTTGCTCCTTTGCATCGATTTGGGGTTCTCTTCTCTTTCTTTCTCTATTTGTGTTTTTTAAATTTACATTGCTATATTCAATGCCATCATTTGCTCTTCACGCATTTGTAGGAATCGAATCCCTTCTTTCTGTTATTCCTAGTTTCTATTGCGTGTTTTGCCAGCGAGATGCAAGGCATTGTTTGATCGATGCTCACATGCATGTCCATTATTGCAGCACTTTGTTTCATGGGCATTCAAAGTAAAGTTGTGGCAGCTCATTTTATTGGTCATAAAGCACAAATTTTCTTTCTTTTTTGTTAAATACAGGTTCTCATTGTTCTTCTATTGGATATGGATAGGCACAAGAGTCAGGTCCGTTTTTTGTTTTTTGCATCCGTAAAATTTTGGTTGGTTTTGGAGTGTTCCAGAAAAATGAGTTTTATTGTGAAAATGAGAGAGAAATGGACTCGCTCATCGGTACGAGGATCGATCGTTCCCGGCACCTTTGCTGGGGTAATCAATCCAAGGGCTATGTCTATTATTGATGCATTTCACTTTGGCTTAAACATCTTTTTCATTCTATATGCGGTGTAGAAAAATATTGAAAGTTTGGAGTTTCAAAATTTTAAAAATATTCTTGAAGAATTATTTGAGAATGTGAAATATTTTGGAAAAACTAGAATTGCAAAATCTTTGTAAATATCATTTGGAAAGCTTGAGAAATCATTTTGAAGTCATTTTAGTGTTCTCTTAAGACTTTAAGTAGGTTTCAGGTTTTGCTCTAATTCAGTTACTACCTAGTTAGAGCTTCATTTCATATTGTTTAAGTTCTTTTAGAGATGTGCTTGTGGTCATTTGTGGTGTTAAGTGAATGTAGATGCATGAATGCATTGATCATATACGATTCATTCATACCACAGCATTCATCTAAAGGCATTCCTATCATCACATACATCTAAGATTTTTGTAATAAATACTTTTGATGAAAATAGAAAAGTTTTTGAAAATGGATTGGAATTGTAGATCATCATGCATGAATCCAATATTGGTCATTGCTTGAGTTTTAGTCTTGGTGAAGTCGGTAAATGAAAGATCATGAGAGGAAAATGTTAAAAGGAATGAAGAAGATGAAATACTCTCATAAAAGGAAAGAGAGAGAGAGAAAGAGATTAAAAAATATACATATACATGTACATACCATCGTATATACACATATATGAAAGTTTAAAATAAAAATGGGTATTGATTTGAAGAGAGAGAGATTTTAGAGGAAAAGAGAAAGATGTATAATAATATATATATATATATATATATATATAATATTATCGGTGTGAGAAAATTTGTAAGGGAAGATATTTGTCTTGAAAAGGGAAATAAAAATTCTAGAAAGAGAAAATATAACACATGTATATATGTATTTATGTGTATATGAAAATTTGTAAAATAGAATGTAGAAACATAGAAAGAGAATGATAAAGGGAATCATTTTTGTGCACATATATGTATATAACATGTATATATATATGTGTCTTCATGAGATTCGAAATTAAGAAATGGCTTAAAATAATCGACTTCAAGTTTGATGTAGGTCGGGGGGGAGCTTGGACTCATGCAAGAGCATAAGCTAAGTCTCCAAAGCCACATTAGAAATGGTTCATTCAAAAATATTTTGAAAAGTATGATTTCAAATATTTTTATATATGAACATAAACATAATCATTTCATTGGTTACAAGGAAATATCTTCCACCATTGGGTATGGAAGAAAATCAAACCACATGATAAGGTGCTCATTACGGTTCCTAATCGGATGATTAGAAAGGAAATTAATGCAAAATGACATGCAAATGCGTATTAACATGTACATATTTGTAATGGTTTTCTCTGGGTTGGACAAGCCCCAACCTCAAAAATTAACATAAAAATAAAGAGAAAATCTCAAACCACACTCTCATTCTCACCGTGCATTCACATATAATTGAAAAATCAAACAACTATGTATGGATAATATCTTGAAACAAAGCAATATTCAAGGAAAGAGAGAGAGCATGACTCAACCATAAAATGAAATATCATCTCATCTTCTTATATTCCCGGTGCACTCAAGCATAGCTTCTTGACTCTAAAATAAAGATTTGAGAGTTATCTCATATGACCATGGGAAGATGAAGAGAGAGAAAATAAAGAAACCAAAACAAGGCTACATTTAAGAAAAGATAGAATATGATGCAATCATAAAATAGAATATCATCTCATCTTCTCATGCCCTCGGTACACTTGAGCGTAGTCTCTTGACTTTAAAATAAAGATTGAGAACTATCTCCTATGGCCATGGAGAGATGAAGAAGAGAGAAACAAAGGAAAGAATGGAGTGGAATGTTGGTTATATACCTCTAATCAAAATGATTTTGGGAAAAAATCACCCTTTGCTTGGAATGATCTTAGATTCACCTTGAATGAAGCTCCAAGATGATGAAGAGAATGCCTCCAGGAGATCTTCATGCTCCCTTGAAGAGTTGTAGCTTCATGAAGCTTGCTCCAAGTTAGAGAAGAAGAATGAGAAGGAAATGGATGAAGAGAGCTAAAAACTCTAAGTCCTCAAGTGAGAATGCACTAGAGCTTCTCCAAAGGCTTGCTCATTACCTAAGAGGGAGGAAAATGAGGTTTTTATAGAGAGTTTTGGAGCTAAAACTCAAAATTCAAATTTTTTGAATTTCATAACATTTTTGTACGAATTTCAAACAATTTTGAATTATTTTCATTTTTTTTTAAAAGAAATAGGTTTGAAATGAATATGATTGGCCATTAGGCTTGTAAATCCTTTTTTTGAGGTGTAAGCAGGGCTAATCCACTTTAAAAGATCAAAGTCACCCTCTAATGGTCGATGTTCGAAGAAAAATGAGGTTTGACAACACACACCAGCGCGAAAACGGGCTTGAGGGTGTGCGCCCGTGCGTGGCACACGCGGTCGCTCTTGCGTGATGCGCTCGGGTGCGCGAGAACACAAAAACGCAATCTTTTTTAACTTTAAAATTAATAAAATGATATAAAATAAATAAGGGTTCTGTAAAATAAAAAATTATTATTTTGTTATTTAAAAAAATGGTTTTTTTTTTTACAAATGGGTGGTCGTCTCCATTTCGAGCTACTCCGGGCTCGTCCCAATCCGATTTTGGTTCAATCAATTGTCAACTTGTTTGAGCGTGCGACTTGGGTTTAAAAACATGTTTTGGCGTGAGAATGAATCCTTAAAACAAAGGAAGTTCCATACATGTGCGACCCTCAAATTGTGTCGTTTTGAACTTGATTTGAATTTTGAGTTTGAAATGCTTTATTTGGATGTGAACTTGGGTTTTGGATCTAATTTGGATCCCAAAAATTGGGTTTTGTGTTTTGGTAGAATAGCGTAGCATTTTGGAAAAATTTGGGGTGATTACATTGGTGCAGAAAGGGATTCTTGAATTAAAATTCAATAACTACAGTTGAAACGTTGGTGCCACCTTCTAATCACTTCTTAGTTTTAATTATTTCTACTTTTCCATTTTGAGAACCTTAACTAAGCCAGTTTGCCCTTCCTAGAGTCGCCAGTTGGGGTGGGATTCTCTTACACAAACACCTCTTCTGATATTCCCAAGCTTGGAGACAGGATCACAGGTATATTCTTCTTCTAGGGCTTTCATCAATGGCTATTTCCTAAAACATTTCAGTATAATTATAGGGTGTTTCATACCTAACAGGTATCTCATAATGTATGATCTAAAACATTGCAGAAATATCATCCTTGGGTTTGGCCTGTGCTTTTGTCCTCGTGTTAGTAGCTCGGGTTCTATAAAAGAGGAATTTTTTTTCATTTGATTTGTGGTGGATGTTTGAGAGTTTGATAGGAAAATTGATGGCTTATTTGTTGTTAGTGAAAAGGGGGCGGTCATTTGATGTTATCCCATTAGTTGACGCCGTTTTGTAATTTTTTCTTGCATTTTTGGCAATTGGTTTACCATGACATATCACCTGGGCTACTTCCCGCATACCATTTGGGGGATTGTGTACCAAGTTTTAGAACAGCCATAGTAACAAAACATAGCCACGGCCCACAGCACATAGCTGAGAGATCAAGAATAAAACTCCAACTGTTTTTGTTTCCCCTCTTCCCAAAGGAAAATTTTCATCAAAAATATTACAGGTGAACAGAGAAATGGCATTATCCTTCTACCTATTACATTCTTATCCACTTCACTCATCCTTCTCTGTGCTGGAATTTTAACATGGGCCAAGTGTCTTAGCCACATATTGCATGCGAAGCTTCCCCACCAACTGTAACTTTCTCTCCTGTCAAACTTCCATGAATCTTCTTTTTGTATACTTTATCTCCTCTCAAACTTCCAGTAATTTTCTTTTTGTATAAGCATAGTCCTCCAGGAAATGCCAAAAACTCGCCCAGCACATGGATTGCCTAAACAAGAAAACACGCTGTTGAGGAAGACATTAGGATTTTATTACACAACACAGAAAGGATTCTGGAAATGATTGGTGGGAGCGTATGTAAAGTATTGACGTTCAGGTAGTTCACATGTAAAAACTTGAAAACATTGCTGTCTTTCCTAAAAACTGCAGAAACCTTCACTTGATTTCACCAACAACTTAAAATGACCACAACTTCCCCAAACTAAAATAGATCTTTCATCGCTTGATGTGTTAGGCATTGCACGGTTAGATACGTTCAACTTATTTGTGCTCTTAGGATCTAACAACAAGATTCTTTATTATGTTATGATGTTTGTGACCTTGATAAATAGTTAACTGAATTGTAACATGCCAATCTGACTATGTTATGACGAAGCATGTCCAGCTTATATTCTTTCTTAAGCAGGTTGTTCAAATTCTTCAGCTACTTTAGTTCATCACTTATGCATTAATTTCACAAAGATTAGAGAGAGAGAGATAGGGAGAGAGCTTCAAGTGGTTGGGCACTGTTGGTCTGACCAGCGATACTTTTAGGTAGCCAGTTGTTGGTTCTATTTATGTTGAGGGCCTCTGATCTTTTGTAATGTTAGGATGTTATTGATTTCCAAAAGTTTCTTTGTACGAGGCCTTTGCAGCTTGAGTAATGCTAGCAATGCAACTAACTACCATGCTGTTTGTTACCATTGATCTTGAGAGAGATGATGAACTAATACAACTTGGTATTCTTAGTCCATGTTCTTAGTATATGCAATGACCTATATCAGCCCACACCTCCCTCTGTTTTCCACTGCAGAGTGTTATTGCACTTCGCTGCAATATCTTCAAGAAGCCTTCCAAGTTCATCCTTGTTTGATAAGCAAGTTATGTCTTCTCAACGTAGGTCCAGTGGATGTTTGTGCTATGCTAATACCAATTTCATGGCATCTCGAAGTCAATTTTTGTGCAAACTGAGAAATGTGATTGGTGCTTTTGGAACTGTCAGATGGCACAAAACTGACAGTTTTGATACTGTGACAGTTTCCACTGGCAGTTTTGATCTTACTCCACATTGGCTTCTAAAAAAAGAGTGAAAATTATTTATCAACCAAGAATATAAATGAAACTTGCGGTTGGTTTTTTATAATGTTCCAGTTTGCACATTAGGTACAACTTAGGCATGGGAGGAGTCATAGAGTTGTCATTTCCTTTTGTGAGATAAGGTGAAAATGAATATTCATCCTTCGCCTATCTTGTCTTCTCTTTTTCAGGTTGCATGTCGTGATGCTTTGTTTCTTCTTTATACTTGTTATTTTTAATCTATAATCGATGTTCTATCATGTAAACATTCTCCATTAATATCCCTATTGTTTTCATGACAAGTCAGTCATTGTGGTCATTATTATGATGCAAGGGAAAGTTACTTTATACGTTCAAGAGAACAAACTACATCTGTTTTTTCACTATCACTAAGTAATTTTCATGCATCTACAAGTAATAGTCCTTCAAATCAAATTTTCATGTCAGTTCTTTGCGTTTAAAAGAAAAAAAAATGAAGGTAATGATTCCTTATATGTGCTAAAGACAGTCCATTCATATGGAAAGGATCTTTCTATGCTATAATGAGAGCTTATTTTCCCTTTTCTAGGTGACTGAACCCTTTTTTTGCCCACAATCCTTTTTTCAGAAGTTACTCTTTTTGGGAATGGACATTCCGCTGCTGGATGGTTTTTTGGGCACATTGTCCCCCAGCTTGAATGTTCTTTTTGTTTTTCAGCTGAACTTCTTATTTCTATTGATCAAAACAGAATATGCCCTATTGAAATTCTTTCTTACCATTCAATTTCCTATTTTGTTTCTCTTATTTAATTATGTTTCTTGTTTCATTAATTAGAATTCAAAGATTTAAAAGCAGCATTCAGCTCACTATTTTTTTGTATCCATCAACAAGCGAAAGTTATGGTTTTGATTTATGAAGCTGGCAGCACCAATTTAAATAATATGGTCCAACATTAAGTCGGCCCCTAAACATGGTCCTAGAGATCCTGTGTATGAAAGTAGGTACTTAATCCAGGTGGGAGAGGGAGATATTTGATGCAATAGTAATGATAAGAAACTTGTAAAAGATTGACGCATCTTTATACATCACTAAACAACACATAAAAATTTATATAACACCGAACAGATTCCTTCTTGATAATAAAGGGATCATTTAGGCTATTGGATTTGGGTTCAATAGACATCTCTGATTAAAGTCACCATTTACTTCTTTTTACTTCTGATCCTACCCTGTTTAAAAGAGGAATAAAAATAAAAAATAAAAAACATTTCGTCTGGCTGGTTACCTTTTTAGGGAGAAAAATAACCTACCAAAATCGACTTCTACCCCGAATCTGACACCTGTCAACTGTACGTTTATGCAAATTTTTAAAGGGAAACTGTAGGCCTAATAGCAGCGAGCAAGTTTCAATAAAAGATGCCCAAAAATCTAATCAAAATGCAGCAGCAATTGATGCCTAACATCCAGAAAACCTACAGTTGCCACCGGCTGTCTCAAGGGCTCAGTTTCACCTTTCTGGCCTCAAATGATTTCTGCCGGTTTTTGGTTTTGACTAAATGCTGGGAATCTTAGAAGAGCTTTTGAAACTAGTGGAAGCACATAAACAGCTCAAAAAAGCACGTTAAAATAACTTGGTTTTCATCAACACAGCAGAAACGAGAAAATAGCCAAAAAAAGCAATTTTGATCCATAAAATATGCGTCTAAGTGTGATTTTTCTCTCTTCAAAAGCTCCGGTCCCAATATGTATATGTTTAGCAATTGAACCAGTGCAAGTATTGTCGATTTTAAGATTAAAATAGATGATTAAGTGAAAACAGGCTGCCGTGAAACAGAACCGTTCATTGTTTTTGTTGATGTGGTTTGCTGGAATATGGCAACGTCCAGGTGTCTCCATTAGAACTAATGGACAAGAGAGAGAGAGAGAGAGAGAGAGAGAGAGAGAGAAATATATATACTTACTTGTATCGTGGTGAAGAGGGAAGAATTGAAAGCTGCTGGCTGGCAAATTTGCCAGATAGCCTTTTCAAATCTGTCATGCAAATTCCAAAAACTGATGCTAAATGCTTTGAAAAACTCTGTATCAATAGAAAATGTTTGTAATGTACACACACACCTGTCATTGGATGTTACCGGATGGAAAAAATATAGTCAGCTACTTGACCTGTTTGGATGGAAATCAAATGGATATTCAATTTTAAGGAGGATGGTTAAGTTGAAAAAGTAGAAACCAAACTATATTTTTAAAAAACAAAAATACCCTTCATGGAAGGAAAGAAATTAATTTCCTAAATCGAATCTAATCTCATTATCTAAGTGTGTATCCAGATTTGAATAGAAAAATAATTCAGCCTCTCACAGCACACCAACATTACAATACATGGCCAGTGCATTTAATCACTCTCTCAATGCACTGCGTCAATGGCGGTTATTGAATGCAGGTCTGAATGGCTAGAGGATTTATATATATATAAAATCTAAATCAGTTAACTGCTATATGTTATCATATGGCTGGATGATTAAAAACCGTTTTTAAAAGTACTATTATAAATTGTTGCTACGCTATAAACACTTTCTAAGAGCCATGTACCTAAAGACTTACAGATAATGTTCTACGAATACGTCTTGTAGTGCTAAGAAAGTTGTAAACCATAAAATTCTAGCATAAATTTTGCTTATAATTAATATATTAAAATATCAATCTCTTACGTTAACGTCTCAAGTAAAAATTTTACTTTTTTATGTAGAAACAAGTTTCAAAACATTGTTCTTGTCAAATAAATTTCTTATACATAAGCAGGACATAGAGATTGGTCCATCAAATCATCTGTTATCACCCCAAATTTTTTCAAAAAAAATGTCATTATTTTATTATTTGGAAAATACCTACACAATCTTCCCTCTTGAGCATGAGCCAACCATAAAGGAACCTCTTGTGCTTCCTCACTTGAAATTCCAAATTTTCTTTTGCTCTTTCTTTTCATTTTCTCTCTTCTTCTCCAACCTTGGGAGCAAACTTCATCAACCTACAACTCTTCAAAGAAGCACAAAAGGATCCCTTGGTGGTTCATCATCTTAGAGCTTCATCTTAAGCGACTCTAAGGTCATTCAAAAGAGAGAGCTCATTTCTAATATCATTCATATTTGAGATATGTAATCTTCCTCTTATTTTCATCTATTTCCTCTTTTCCTCTTGCCACCTCCCCATGACTGTGCAAGAAAGCTCAAATGATTTCTTATCTCGAATCAAGAGCTATATCTTGAGTGTATCGAGAGTATGAGCAAGGTGGAATAAATTATATTTCTTCATTTTATCTCCAAAAATATGTTTGCTATATTGTCTTCCCCCTTATATATGCTTGAAATGATGTTCATGTATGATATTCTAATTTTTCTTTAATTAATGAACAAATGCACGGTGAGAATGAGCACTTGGGGTTGGGATTTCTTCATTCATGTGTTGATTTTTGAGGTTGGGACTTGTCCAACCCGAGAAAGCCCTCCACGAATTTGTACATGTTAAAGTGCATCTTCATGTCATTTTCACGCTTAGTTTATTTCTTAATCACTCGATTAGGATCCCCAATGAGTGCTTCGTCATTCCACATTTCATGTATTTTTTATTTTCTTCCATACCAAATGGTGGAAGAAATGTATTTTCTTGAAGCAAATAATATGATTTTATGTTCATATTTGGAAGCATGTTTTCCAAAAGATTTTTAAAACCAAATACCCTCTTTAATGTGGCCATGGACACTCACTTTGGACTCTTAGATGAGTTCAACTCCCTTCCAGCCACATAAAACTTGAAGTCGGTTGTTTTCATTTTTTGATTTTTATTTTCATAAAGACATGTACGTATATAGTGTTATATATGTATGCGTGCACATGATTATTTCTTTTTGTCATTCTCTCTTTATGATTTAACATATCCTTTTACAAACTCCCATATACTTATATATAAATATATATACGTGTATTCCATTTTTAAATCTCTCTCTCTTTTTAAAATGATCTTCTTTTTTTTATTTGATTTAACCTCATTTTCCCAAGGTTATATATATATATATATATATATATATATATATATATATATATATATATATATATATTATATATATATATATATATATATATATATATATATATATATATATCTTCCTTTTAAATCTTTGATTTTATGATTTTCAAAATCTATTTCTCTCTCTCTTTACCTATATCTCTCTTGGGATCGAGTCTTTCATTTTTTCTCATTCTTTTAATATTTTTTTCTTATCATTTTAGATTTTAATTTTTCATTTGCCGACTTCATCAAGACCAAAATCAAGTATTGACCCAATGTTGGATTCATGTTTGACGGTTTACAACCCCAATCTATTTTCAAAAACTTTTCCTTTTATATATGATAGTTATCAAAACAAAAATCTTACATGTATGTTATGGTAGGAATGTTTGTAGATAAATGTTGTGGTAGAAATGTTTTATTCTCTTTTAATCATATATGTTTCCTTCTCTTTTAATCATATAGGATCAATGCATTCATACATTCACAATCACTTAATATCACTTATGAACACAATCACATTTCTAAAAGAACTTAAGCAAGATGTGATGGAGCTCTAACTACGTGGTAACCAAATTAGAACAAAATCTCAAACCTACTTAAAATCTTAAGAGAACACTAAAATGACTTCAAATGATTTTCCAAGCTTTCCAAATGATATTTACAAAGATTTTTCAATTCTAGTTTTCCCTAAAATATTTCACATTCTCAAGTAATTCTTCAAGAATCTTTTCAAAAGTTTGAAACATCAAACTTTTAACATTTTTTCTCAAACATTACATGACATGTAGAATGAAAAATATGTTCAAGCCAAAACGAAATGCATCAAGGATAAACATAGCCCTTGGACTGATTACCCTCGGTAAAGGCACCGGAAACAAACGATCCTTGTACCGGTGGGCGAGTCCATTTGTCTCTCATTTTCAATACAAAACCTCATTTTTCTGGAGCACTCCAAAACCAATGAAAATTTTAGGATGCAAACATCATCCTCATTACCAATGTCAAAAACATTGTCATGGTTGGGTGGAGCTAGGGAGCGGGGAGGGGCTATCCGTCAATTAATTTTTTGAAAAAAAAAAGTATCATATAAAATATGTTAAAAAATATCATTCAACCTAAATTAATTTTTTAAGATTATATAATGACCCTTTAACCAAAATTCCTAACTCGCAGAATACCAAAAGAGTGACTCATCACCTGTCAAATCCTTGAAGCACGATTCATGTCCTTCCACCCTTTGATCCTCTCTTGTTTGAGTAGAGCATTAGCATCAGCATCAACTTACGTGACAGGTCTGTAGGGAAAATGGAAGGGAAAATAAACCTAGGTGACTTGATTTCACGTGCTAGCTGGATAATGTCTCTGTCATTCTTTGACAATTTAGTTGCCCCGTTCATGGAAACATGTCAGGTATTTAACTTTCAATTATACTTCAAGAATTGAATACACAAATTCAATGTCTTCATGATGTCATCAGAAAGTTTGTTTTATGGCCCTCCCTAAAAAATAACCTGTTTTCCAACATTTCGTGCATCACCAACTAAACAATGAAGAAGACATGACTTTCACAAACAAGAGGCATGGCTCTTCCCAGCTAGCAATGTAGAATATCTGCACACAGCCAAAAAGCAGGGTTAACTTTGGTTAGTCAGACCTTGCCATCTGAAATCTTACAATGAGAGAAAAGATTAAACTTTCATACCAAAACCAAAAAGATTAAACTTTCATACCAAAACCACAAGTAAAATTGACACAATTCTAGATGGTAGGCAGTAGCCATGTCAATTGATCAGATTCGGACGGATGCATCATGTAAAATATCTGACTTAGCGGATATTTATATGTTCAGATTTGAATACGAATACAAAATATTACATACCATATTGGAATGTGATTTTTAAGTTTACATCCGAGAATCCGATCTGAATCTGATTTCCAAGTTTACATCTGAAATCCAATCCGAACTCGAATTTCAAATTTGTAACCGGATCCGATCCAACTCTAACCTTTTACAAATTTTATCTAATCCAAGCCAAATCTGAATTTGAGTTAATATCCATACTGAACATCCAAAATCAAATTTCATATCGAAATGTAATAATCTGATATCCATTTTCCATAATTAGCTCATCTGGAATATCTATAGCTCTATTGTGGATCCGAAATATCTAAATTCTGGTAAAATTTAACGATGCAAATAAAAAACCTAATTTTTCTAAAAAAAATAATCAGGTATACGAAGGAAAGAAAAAACACAGCTATGAGAGAACCTGCTCACCGTAAATTATTCTTTAGAAAAATAATGCATTGAACTAGACTATATATCCTAACAGTTTTTTCAGCAGAAAACTTAAAAGGAAACATTATTAAAGCCATTAGCCATCGAAATGGTTATATTATGGCACATAAATGAGAAATTATTTCAGTAAGATGAGTCAAATTGATCACTATTTTTTCTCTAGTGGCTAGTCGAAGTATTTGGAATGTGCTTATTCACTCAAAATGTTGTGCAGATATACTTCGGATCACAACCCCATCCTCATCTCATGCCTCCACCGAAGTGATAGGCCTACGGGCAGGGGCGGAGGGAGGGGAGGGCCCGCCTAGGCCATGGCCCAACCCTGGTTAATGAAAAAAAAGAAATTACATCGAAAAAAATAAATTTTTTAATTGCACCATGTATTTTTTAAATTTGAATTCAATTTGGTCCTACCCGAATCTAGAGGTTGGACTGTCAGCCCGCCCCTAAAGAAAATCCTGGCTCCGCCCCTACGGGTAAGACAGTTTTTCGGCGTTATAACTTTTGGTCTCAAAATTCAGATTACTTCGATTTAGTTAAATCCAAGTGGCAGTTGTTTAAATATGGGTGCGCTATGGTCCGCCTTCTCAAATGAATGGAGGTGGTGCGTCGAGCTACACAGGCTTGGAGTAAGAGCGGCATCTATAATTTTGATAAGATAAGGGCCAGCACGCACTATGGGAGCCATCTCTCATGCACACTTAGAGGACGAAAGAGGTAATCCTTCGTCTGTCTTAGAGGAAAATAAGTAGACAGTGAAACTTAGGTCCCTCCTGCAGCAGGAAGAAGAATTATGGAGTCAGAAATCTCAGGTCAGGTGAATTCAGAAGGGAGATTCTAACACTAATTTTTTCATGCACATGACCAGCAATAGGCGTCAGAAAGCAAAATCAGATCCATTGTCAACGGCGATTCTCGCATCATAGATGAAAATGGGATTTTTAAAATCTGCACCTCCTATTTTGAAGGCCTGCTAGGCAACAACTCTGCACCTGGCTGGCTTCCGGAAGGGCTTGAGAAAGGCCCTTTGGTTTCTAGTGCAGAAAATGACTCTTCATCGCCCTGTGATAGAGGAAGTTCGGTGGGTAGTGTTGGGAACAGACAGTAATTTGCCTCCTGAGCCCCATGGTTTCCCAAACAAGTTTTTTCATTCATTCTGGCCCATTGTCAAGGATGATGTCTCAGCTGCCATCAAGGATTCTTTTTAAAAAAAAAAAATGGCAAGATTATCAAGAACCCATTTTGCTCTTACACCTAAAGTGCAGGGGACGAGCCAAGTCGACAAATTTCCCTCTGTAATAGTGTTCTTAAGTTCATTAGCCACATCATGGTTCTTAGAATGCGGCCCATCCTTAACCACATCATCGGGAAGAACTAGAGTGCCTTTCTCCCAGGATGGCAAATCCAAGATAGCTTCATATTGGATCATAAGATGGTGGTGGGCCTCAGCGTCAGGAACGCTATAGCAGCATGTGCTAAATGAGACCTTAACAAGCCCTACGATCGAGTCAGCTAGGGTTTCCTCGTCATGCCTTCAACCATTTGGGATTCCATAAAAGATGGATTAGTCGGATTCGTTTGTGCATCACCTCTGTTTCCTTTGCACTTCACATTAATGGACGTGAAGTAGAGTGGTTCGATCCTATCAAAGGGTTTCGGCAAGGAGATTCCTTCTCCCGTACCTCTTTATTTTAGTAATGGAGATTATCCCCCGTAGCTTGAACCATTAAAGTCGTTTGATTGTTGTCTATTGGGACAAGACAAAGGTCGTTTGATTGTTGTTCATTGAGACAAGACAGACAGGACGTCCTGTCCATTACACTACTGTCATGTCCTCATAGACAATGATGTTCATTGTCCACTGTTAGATAATTTTCGGAACAAAACACTACGTTCTTCCTGTCCGATGTTTGTTTCGTGTGTGTCTGTTTTGTCTGTTTGCATCTTCCATGATTAGTTTTGTCTATTATATATATCATGTTTGGTGTTTGTTTATGTTTTATTCGAATTGTCTATTCTATCCAATGTTCGAATAGACCACAACCACATGTTATATATGTCATGTCTGATGTTTGTTTATGTTTTATTCGAACTGTCGGTTCTATTCGATGTTCAAATAGACAACAACCACATGTTTGCAACTTTCTTGAGGGCAACTTCTATGGGGTGGTGAATCGTAGACTAAAAACATCTAGCATTTTTTTTCAAGAAATACTTCACAAATATGAGAGTTGACCGACCATTCTGCACTTCTCATGTGTGTGTGTGTGTGTGTGTGTGTGTGTGAGAGAGAGAGAGAGAGAGAGAACGAGTTACTAGTTGAAACAATAAGAAGTTTTACCATGAAGTAGGATGAAAGAAAGTCAAGCGGACTGCAGTTGTTACATTAACAATGCTCAAACAACTAGGACATATATCCTCTAGCTTGCGACCTACGTGCCAACTATTCAAACAGCCAAAAAATAAGACCCAAAACAACATGGTTTTTCATTAATGAAGAAAATAGACAAGCAAGCTGAAACCAATTCGCCATGTTGAACCAAAAGTGGTGCATCTAAGATTCTGGTAATAGTTTATAAATAGTATATTATTCAATATTTGAAGCCCTCCTTTCTACAGAAATGCCCTTGTCTACAAAGATCAATCTTTATAAATTTCAATGTTCGGCCATCCTTGTTCAGCCTGCAACTTCACAAACATGGCTAGGAATTATCGTGCAGCCTAGCTCCGAATGTACAGTGACCTCTTGGCGTGCATTTCTCACCAAATCCCTACAATGAGAAGCAACAACCTTACTTAAATATCACACCCTAGAGAGAGAGAGAGAAACCTGTAAAAGCAAACAGTGTAGACACCGGCATTCTTCCCTTTCCATAGTATGTGATTTCATATATGCTCTCTTCAATCGACACACTATTCCTGGAATAATAAAATTCAAAAGGATACCCTCGGACAATTTATAAGCTACAGTTTTGCAACATCAAATTTCTATTCTTTTATGATATAAAAAAATTAAAAGCAGTCTCTCTTTTTGATGGAGCATGAGATGATGTTCTCATCTTCCCGTGTCCTTTCTGAGAAGCCTCTAGAGAGGATGCTTTGTGATTGGTTTCTGCATCCTCATTGTCCTCCTCACAAGAAGAAAATGCGAACACAAAGAATGTATTTTGTATGTCATCCTCTCAGGAAAGTGGACAGAAGAATAGGAGGCAAATTTCAACAGGACTTTTCATTCGTCCGACTCCAGTGTCAGTATTTTCCAGTTATCCCCAACACTTAATGGCTACAATTTCAGACTGAATCAAGAAAAAAGAATAGAAATTCATGGCGTGAAAGGACACAGCAGAGAAAATTTATTCCTTCAACATGCCAATAACTATATGTCTGTCACTCATATGTGACATTTACCAAGTGGTCATTCCTTCTCTCTAGTGGCTTTCAGGACCAAAGGAATGCTAGTTAGGTCCATCATCCCCAATAGGGAGTCCAAGGAATAAAAGAGAAGAACAGAGCCATATTGCTAACAATGAAGGAATACATTGTTCAAAAACAAAATCAGCAGAGATGGCAAGAATCAGAATTCCTAGTAGACATCTAAGTCACCAGGGTGCGCCCTGTTTGGCCTCGCACCCGCGTCGACGCGGTGCGGGTGCTGGTGCGCCTCCGGTGCGCACCCAAAACAGTCAAACAAGAGTCGGGTGCGGCTGACCGCACCCGACTAAAATTGTTCTTTTTCGACTCGCACCCAACTCGCGTTTGACCCGAGTCAGGTGCGGTCAAATGCGAGCCGGTCTATTTTCGTCCAATTTTTTGGGTTTTTTTTAATTTTTAACAAAATCAACCACCTGCGTCGACCTCTTCCCGTGTCTCTCGCATGCGTCTTCCTCGCTCCTCCTAAATGTACTTTGCAATATATGTTAGAAAATTTTGTCGATGTCCTGTTACTGAATTTTAAACTACTTTTAGTTGTCATTTATTATACAATATAAAATAAATGGTGAACTTGTATGTTCTTTTAGTTTTCCCTAATAATGAAACTGATTTTAGCTACTTAACATCAGCTTGATTTATTGGAATGCTTTTTTTCTTGGTCTTCAAACTTTCAAAACTACTGGGTGGAGACTAACTGAATTAATTTTGATTTTTGTATATGAATCAGGTTGTGTAAATTAATGTGTACTTGTGTAATTGTGTTGTGCATGTGCATTTGTCCATTTATGACTGAAAGTGCTATTCAGACTATCTAATTTTAAATTTGTTATATTTGAAATTTTTATTTTGAACTTTGAAGGTAAAACCATGAAAGAAGATAATAATAATAATAATAATAAATAATAAATTAATAATAATAATAATAAAATACTCTTCCCGCACTGCCGCACCTAAATTTTTTGAGATGTGCCGCGCCGGCACCCGCACCCCGCACTCAGGTGACATAGGTAGACATTGATAACTGATGATGAAAATGCCTCTAGTTCATTGTTTTCAGAAATACATTGTTGACCAATTTGGCTTTTACCTTTTCCTAACTTGAATTTAGTATGCCCTCTGATTATTACTGTACAGGCAAGATGAGAAGAATGGCTTGCCTTCTTCAATCATGGAAAGAGAGAAGTATCCCAAGCCCCTGGTCATCCATGATGGCAGACTGGCCTTTTTGCCTACTCCACTGGCCTCCTTGACTACGTTTCTATGGATTCCTTTTGCCTTCCCGCTAGACATCTTCAGAATCGTAATCGGATCTCTCTCCCCATGAAGTTTGCTAGAGCAATAGCAGCCATGGATGGTGTGCAGATAAGAGTCAAGGGGCTTGACAGAGTAGACAGAAGCGCCTAAAAGGGTGTTCTCTATGTCTGCTCACACAGGACTCTGCTGGACCCTGTGATCCTCAGCAGTGCATTTCAAAAACCACTGTCAGCAGTGACCTACAGTGTGAGTAGAACCTCTGAGATCCTCTCCCCTATCAAAACAGTGAGGCTAACAAGAAACAGAGAGAGAGATGCAGAGACCATGAACAGGCTGCTGAAGGAAGGGGACTTGGTGGTGTGCCCAGAGGGCACCACATGCAGAGAGACCTACCTCTTGAGATTCAGCTCACTGTTTGCAGAACTGGCTGATGACATAGTCCCTTTGGCCATGAACACATCTGTGAGCATGTTCTATGGCACAACAGCCAGTGGGTTCAAGTGTTTTGGACCCATTGTTCTTCATGATGAACCCTTCTCCTGTGTATGAAGTGGAGATATTGGGGTTGCTGACTAGATTACCAACATCTACACTTACTGCTCATTAGAATATTAAGCTGATCCAAAGTTCAAACTCAAAAATATAGCTCTTGACACTTGAATCTCATCAATAGGTATTCTTTCACAGTATCCTTTACCCTCGTTGAAGTAGCCATACAGAGGATCCCATGTTATCAACACACTAAACCTATCACAACTGAATGATGTGATGTCACATAAAGTGACAAGAGCCTAGTGCAGCAGTTATATTATGGCCCAAGTATTGGCATGTGACGCAGATATGTAAGAACCAGTAAAAATTAAAAATTTGTTGCAAATAATCCCAAAGGAAAACGAGAGATTAACAGCAGATTCTCAGTTCTTTCAGTAAACCTTCTGCAATACTTTGTAAACCTGCAGAAATTTGAAAGACTGATTGCGTGTAATGCACAATAAGCCTTCAGAATCACAATAACAAAAGGACAGACTTATATTTAAGACCCCCAAAAGCTGACCGAACCTACTCATGACCCTCTTTGAAAGCAAAAGAAACATGTTTCATCCTAACCATGCTGGAAATAACTTTTTTTTTTCTCCAACCATGCCTCATTCGGTCGGTATCCCCTTTCAAACAAATCTGCATCCCTCTTCAAAGAAAACCATTGAACCAGAGAGGACAAAGAAGACGCCAAAGAGGGAAGGAAAAGAGGGAAAACATGCAACGCTTGTAGGAGATGCTGCGTCGGTTCACGAAGAAGAAGAACATCATAAAACCCCTCTGCCACCACCGGAAATGCGTGCTGAAAATTGGCCGAGGGAGAGACAGGGGGCAGAAAAAACGAGCAGAAAGAGAGAGAGAGAGAGATTGACTATCACCATCGCAAGCCACCGCCCAGGAGCCGCTGGAAAATGCCCTACTGAGGAGCTGCTCGAGGACGCCCGTTGATGAGCTGCAGCAAGAGGAAACGAATAGAATCAGTGTAGACGACGAAGGAGAAGAAGAGAAACAGGAAGGGCTACTATATTATTTTGCTTTTTGTGTTTATTAACAAGCGAAGTATAAGGAATTTGCAATGCTGTCTCGCTAACTTTCAGAACTGCTCAGGTTCGATCATCAATTTCACTGGGTTTAATCTTTCATCTTCAAGAATCCATGCTATGACAACCACCTTTGGTTGGTCCTACCAGATGCAGCATTTTACCTACCTGGGCATGCCGTTGCTCACTGGTGATCTCCTTGAAAGCATCTGCTCCCCTTTGCTTGTTAAAGTGGGGAAACGTTTATCATGTTGGAGGCAAAAGATGTTATCTCATGCTGGCATGTCATTTTGGTCTGATTACGTCCTTAGCCCTATTCCCCAATACTGGGGGCTTATCTTTTGGATCGCGCCCTCAGTGTTGCGTAAGATTGAACGAGCTTGTGCCAACTTCATTTTGGGGTGAATGTTGTGCTGGATCAATTTTCAACAACCATTCCCCTACGTGGCGTCACACTTTTGCAGCATGCAAAAGCATCAGATCTCTTATCAAATGAGAAGTTCACAATGGTATGCATGTGAAGTTCTGGCTTGATGCGTGCCATGGTTTCCCCCCCTCTGGCTCTTAGGTCTGAATCCTGGTGAGAAATACCCACTCATTGAAGCCGCCAAATCCATCTCAATCTATGACATGCTTTTCGGAGATGGAGTGGGATTCAACATTTTTGTAGCCATTTGAGCATGAATGTTACTCTTCTGACCCTTGATCACCAAGTGGGGGATATTCGGGTCTGGACTGTGGACCGTAAGAGCATTATTCGAAGGTATAAGGGCCAATGCGGTAGCTGATAAATGGCGGGAGCGTATTTGGCCGGCTTCTGATCTGCCAAGAGCTAGCTGGGCTCTTTATACGGGATGCGAGGGAAAGCTGCCTCTTGATTGCAGGGCTCAAAGATTGGGCCTCAATTTGGCTGGCTCTGCCTAAATGCTATCGAGGACAAGAAGCATCTCTTCTTCATGGGCAACATTTATCGCAGGATTATGGACTATACTACTGGGAAGTTTAGGGGTCCCTCGAGTTCGTGGTAGTGGCACCAGCGCAGGTTTAGAGCGAAATGGTTATTGAAATGTTGGAAGAACTGCTACCACCTTCTTGTGCAGCTTATTTGTGTGAAGCATGAAGGAAGAGACTCGAGAGGCCTTTCTGGATTCTAAGGAGTCAACTTGTCAGGAACATTTCTGTCTTGGAAGCGGCTGGCTGAGTAAAGATAAACGGGGTTTTGCTGGACCGGCTCCAACATGGGGTTATTCCTGGATGTTGGTTTTGGCCGGACTCTATGCATCCATATGGTTGTCACCTGTGTACATAGTTCCACTGGATTCGCCAGCACTGTTAGATATAAAGATGGTACCCCAATCTATGGGGTAGCTAGGTAGAAGCTGCCCTTAATTGGGCCCTCTACCGATGTATGGCAGAAATTCTTCGATAGATGGAGTAATTCTTGTTCAGTGCAATCATGTCAAGTGGATGAATCATCTTGATGGTGATATTAATGGATTTAGACCTTTTGTTTTCATTCTACAGCAGATCTGGCCCTGCAACCGAATGTGTGCACTTGGGAGCTCCCCTCCAGCTGCTGAAGTTATTCATCTACTTACTCTATCTAATGATAGAGATCTTTTTCTGAATGGAAAGGTCACGGATAGGGTCAGGAGCACTTTCTGTGTTTATAGTCCATTGTCACAACAAGAATAATACGATAAAGTTTTATATATCGGGAATAAAACGGAAAAAGTTCGGCAAATTTTTTTTTAAAATTAAACATTTAATACATCTTAAAAATTATAAAAAATAATAATTAATAAAAAAAGGCAAAAAACGGGAAAATAACGGCAAAAAACAGGAAAATAACGTATAATACGGGTATTAAACGGGTATTATACGCGTTTTTTGTTTTTTGACGTTTTTTTAAAAAAAACGGGAATAGCACGGGTATTATACGGTAGAACTGTTTTTGGCGTTAAATACGCGTTTTTTTTAAAAAACGGCATTTTTTGTGACAATAGTTTATACCCAGAGAAAGACAGCCTTAAAGGCTCCCATTTTTGTCACCGTATATAACTATTTCTTGTCAATAATATTCTGGGAAAATTCCCGCAGCCTTTCTACGGAGTATATTTTTAAAAAGGTTATGATACCATAGAAAAACCCTAAAAAAGGAAGCAGGAAGTTGAAAAGCCATACAGTTTAAATAGACTTTAATTTGTTTAGGTTTCCATATCCCACTTCATTGCTTTATATGCTATGGCTGTTGACCTTTTCTTCAACAATAAGAAATAAACATTTTTTTTTCAATAAGCCGCTCATTAACTTGCATCTATTTGGTATCGCTCAAATAGAATTGCAATGTCAACATAT
Source organism: Nymphaea colorata (assembly GCF_008831285.2). NCBI lineage: Eukaryota > Viridiplantae > Streptophyta > Magnoliopsida > Nymphaeales > Nymphaeaceae > Nymphaea > Nymphaea colorata. Next base: position 16,973,688 of record NC_045142.1, read on the forward strand.
ATCATTTTTGAAATCTAAATCAAATCTGGAAAATAAACATCTTCTCATCACCTAAATATGTTCGCTATAATGGTTAGGTCGAATATTTTGATTATGAATTTAGGAATTTATAATTTTCGATTCTAGATTGTTTGGTCCAGCTTGGCCACGTGGTTTAGGTTCAATTATGAGCCTTATTGAGTTACTACCTGAGATCTGATGAAGCATTACGCATCATATTGTCATTTATCTCTGTAATGTTTAGACTCATACATGCATCCATCGAAAACCTTGATTCATACTTAGGACTTGGCATAGAGCATTAAGATTGGCTCTAGAATTGAACATGGCTTTTTTACTCGAGAGTGGATTAGAACTCAAATTGAATTGCACCAATCAAATGAAATCGAATAAGTTTCAGTAGATAAGATCTGAATGGCTGAATCCCATTGACTGATGACCTAGATTCATTTAAGGACTACCAATCTAGATCAAATAAGAAATAGTAGATTAAATTTTGGTCTGAATTTTGTTTTTTAAGCATCTAATTCATTTGGTAGCAAGTCCAATAAAGATATTGGATTTTCACATGTAACCATGTAGATCCATGTTTGTTTTGATCCAATCATTTTGTTAATTCAATAAATAAATTTTTTATTATTTTAAAAAAAATTGATTTTAAATGTATATATTTCAATGTTAGTTAAAAAAACACTTCAATAAAGGAATTTTTGTTTAATTGATTGCGTTAATTTATCTTTTGAAAGTATGTTTTTCTGTTTTAATTTAAAATTTTGTTTGGATAACAAAGAAATTGTCTCAAGCATGTATTTTGAGTCTAAATTACAAGAAATACATATTAAAAAAAATTATAGCCTCAAATAGTAATCATGGATCATTATTCTTATAAACCAAGTTCAACTTTTTAATATATTAATCCTACACTATTTTTGTTTCGAAAATACTAGTCTTTTATTTTCATTAAGTTTTTTTACTATTATATTTATATGACCTTATTTCTTCATTTTAAGTTGAAATTTACTTAACAAATGTCATAATTTATTTCGGCCTTATATACTTAAAATAAGATTCAAATTTATTATGGGTTAGGGTCCACGTGAAAGAAAATATGGCTATGAACCTTCATTTTCCAGCTACTGGGTGATAATTGACGTGGGTCAAAGAGGGTGGTTTATGGAAGAATGATAAATCTTAAAAGTTTAATTCTTTGTATAGATTTTATGTTATTGTATTGTCAATAGTTTAAGTTGGTTCCCTTGTTTACAGCTTTTGCCAAAACAGCCCAAAACGTGTTAAGTTCCAGGTTCAAAACCCATCAACCCATAATTTCAAAAGACGTTGGATTTGAATTTATAGTTTCTGATTCGGATTCCATAGGATTAAGACCGATGGGCGACTTCGGATTCTGATTCGAATATCATATTAAGAAAAGTGTTATCAAAACAGATAATTATTTAAAACCAAATCCAAATTCGATTAGATATCATCTTTTAATTCATATCCAATCTGATTTTTTATTGGGATGTTCTATCATATCTGATTTTTTTAAATGTTTCGGTCGGATATCGGATCTGTTGAGATCCCTAAATGGCAGAGTCAAAGACCAGAATTTGCTAACCTCTGTAACTATCAAAGGGCATTCCATCAATTGACTGAGACTCGTAATCAATACTTTTCAACATAACATGAAATCAACAACAATCCCATGAAATTTAAGCATCAGTTCTTGAAATGTGTTGGTAATCTTGCATGCTCATATTTGGACGGTTCTTAACATTTGTGAAATGTATACAATCAGATAACATTGCTAACGTGTTGTTCTATGAATACCAGTTATGTAATTAGTGTTTTTCTTTTTCCTTTAAAAAGGCATCACTTCTCAGAGTTTGGTTTTACAAAAAT